>NW_010261966.1:0-2334 GCF_000690775.1 Eurypyga helias
GGACATCTGTGGATATGACACATGTATCCATCTGGACTGGTATGTGGAAGTCAGGTAGGCTGTCCTCATGCATCTCAACAGCAGAAAAACCTATGTTTGGCCCAATTAATTGCTCCTTGAATGCCTTTGAACTTTTGCTCCTTGAAATTTTTTACCCAGATTCACTTCAGCACCTTCAAGATGCACTTGGCGTATCTTCAAGAGTAAGTAAGGCCAGGAAATGCACTGAGCCATGTAGCACCTAGGTAATGCTGAAGTTGTTGACTCACCACTCTAGTCAACTGAAAATCTAGCGATCATACAATACGGCTGCTATAACTAGAAAAAGTGATTGCTGGTGAGACAGTTATGCTGTTAAAACTTTGAAAAAGATGTACCAGATGAATCAGCCACTAATGGCTTGTGAATGAAAGAAGAACGTCCTTTGCATCACTGGGCAGTTGAGGGTTTGGAGGATTGTTATCTTGGCAAGTAGTGTGAGTAAGTGCTACAGCCTGGGTTCCAGAAAAAAATGTGTTACGTTTCTTGAAAATGAGAGTGGTCTACCCATTTGCATAATATGGCACAACTGTATTGTAGACAGAGCTGTAGTAAGTAGTTTTAGAGCCTGGGGCATGCTCCTCTTACTGGTAACTTTGCTCCGTTCATGTCATGCTGTTGTTGTCCAGGTTGCATCATGAGGAAAGGGTGACAGACTTTTAGGCTAAGAGGACTAAAATAAATGCCTGAGAAGGGTATGGATAGGTAAGAAGGAGCGCCACACAGAATAGTAGCACTGAGCCCCCAGGTTTTGTTCCTGTACCTCGTAGGGTAGGGAGGTACTGGGGCACTGGTACCGGAGCACCAGTGCTGACAGTGCCCCAGTAGCTGGGAAAGGGCTGAGAGGTCAGCCGAGGCTGTGAGGGGTGTGAAAGAACACTGTGGCACATTACAGCTGTGGCTTGTGGTCTTTTATTACAGCTCTTCAGCTTATTACAGTGTAGTGGAGAGGATTTTGTGGTCCGTGGTGACAGACACAGCAGAAGCGCCAGGACCTTTCCAGATAGGGGTCGTGTACGTCGGTGCCTGCAACCTGCCAGACACAGTTTAGTGACTCTTCTTGACCCTTTTGCTCTCCCAGGGTAAATTTCTTTCGGAGAGTGATCTCTCCAAAAGAAATAGGATCACCCCAAATGCCTGATGCCAGACTCTCATCCCTCTGGGGTTTCTGTAAGACCTACCTCGTGACACCCCCTCCACCAATGAAAAGCAGTTTGTACAATCAGGTTTTATGCCATCCTATTTAGGGTTTCAGTGCCAACAGGAGGGAGAAGTGGACAAACATGATGCTCTGACTTCCCTGAAGTAATTGCAGCTGAAAATAATAGGAACGGTCTAACTGGCAATGCCTAAAGTAGACGAAATCTGGAACCTGTGGTAGTTAATCTACGTCAGCCATGATTTTTTCAGCAAGTAACCCTCTCTCACATTGTATTCTTAAGTATCAAGCTCTCCCCAGACCTCACTAACCCTTCTTCCCTTTACTCCATAAAATGCAACTATAGGTCTAATGGAAACACCGCATGGGATGTGATAAAGCAAAGACTTCTCTGAAATACTCTGCCTTGCGTATGTAAAGATGCATTTAGACATGAATTGCATAAATATAGACGCAGGGTTTTCTTCGACTCGGGGCTATAAATGAGATTAACAAGAACTCAGCACCTTAAAGCTGATTGGACATGTAATTAGTTTGTTCTCTGAATTAATTTCATGTCTGCATTTAATGTGAACTACTGCGCTCCTGAAAATTTAGCGTGCCTGTAGACTTTCTTCAGTAAACAAACTGGCTATTATTAGAAACTGTAAAGTATCCCCCATCTACAAGAAAATTCACTGGACAGTGTCTACAGACCAATTTTTCCAGTGCAGTTGGCTGTACGAAGTCTCAGTTCTGGAATAAAAGCTATTTTAACGCCAAAATAATTGCTTCACAGAACAGTAAGAATCTCATGAATCCACATCTCCATGAGCAAAACATTGTCTTGGAAAATGTTTGACTATCTCCTGTTTAAAAAGATTTTACCCTCTTTTCTCTTTTATCTTTTTAATTTTGAAAGGTTTTGTTGAATTCATGGGGAGACGTAAGCATTAGTGGCGTTAGTCGTGACTCTAGGAGAATCCTGTGACCCCTGAGGCGGCGCAACACGCTGCCATGTTTCACCTCCTCTTCCCGCCAAACGCGGCACTGCGGCCCCCGCGCAGGCGGCACAAGGCAGCGGCAGACGTCACGGCAGGCAAAGCGCAAAGCCCGTCGACACCTCCGCGAAAAGCACCGGAGGGCAGAGCCGAGGC
>NW_010261967.1:0-26854 GCF_000690775.1 Eurypyga helias
ATGATTCTATGATTCTATGAAGAAGGGCACTGGGAGGATCTAAACACCTTGTCTTAGCGAAAAGGGAAGGCTGTAACATCCAGCCATAGGTGCAATCATTTACAGCTAGTAGTGTCTTAAATGGCTGGAGCCCTGTTCAAGTAATCAGTTCAAGATACTGTCCATCATAGAATCACAGAATGGTTGGGGTTGGAAGGGACCTTAAAGATCATCTAGGTCCAACCCCCCCATGGGCAGGGACACCTTCCACTAGACCAGGTTGCTCAAAGCCTCATCCAGCCTGGCCTTGAACACTTCCAGGGATGGGGCATCCACAGCTTCTCTGGGCAACCTGTTCCAGTGCCTCACCATCCTCTCCAGGAATAACTTCTTCCTGATATCTAATCTAAACCTCCCCACTTTCAATTTAAACCCATTACCCCTTGTCCTGTCACTACAGGCCCTTGTAAAAATTCCTCTCTGAGCTTCCTTGTAGCCCCTTCAGGTACTGGAAGGCTGCAATAAGGTCTCCCCGGAGCCTTCTCTTCTCCAGGCTGAAGAAGCCCAACTCTCTCAGCCTGTCCCCATAGCAGAGGTGCTCCAGCCCTCTGAGCATCTTCGTGGCCTCCTCTGGACTCGCTCCAACCGGTCTATATCCTTCTGATGTTGAGGGCTCCACAGCTGGACGCAATGATCATGCATTATTGGTTTGAAATAATATGTGCTTTAAGCTTACAGTAGAAAAATGCAGACCATGAAAATTTCTGAGGGTAGCATATCTGGGTGTTAAGATAGTTGGGGGACATTTAAAGCAAGCTGCATTTTGACCAGGAAACCAAAGAAGTGAGCTTTGACATTTTTGATGGTTATTACTGTGTGAAGGTCCATAGGCTGTTAGGTATTTGAGGGCTTGAATATTCAGTATTTCAGGCAGCACAAATTAAAAGAGCAAGATGAAAAGTACTTCTACAGCATGAGAAAAAAAACTTGTGTGTTTTCTTGAAGGTTTATTTAACTCTCACTGAGAACACAGACAGGATATGTGTGTTCATTTGATCTCTATGAAAAATGGCAGAAGGCTTCCTTTTCTTCCCCTTCCATTTTGCTCCGTTGATATATTTATGAGTTACTGTTCCTGTGGAATGGTTAGTTCATTGTAGAGAGAAGTTGAAACTTCAGTCAAACGCTCCCATTGGGTGCAGATTCACATCCTTGCAATGTGTTGCCAAGGCATTTCAAAGCAATCGTGTTCTAGTTAAGACAAAAGTAGTATGATAGAGAAGATTTCAGGCACTTCAGCGGCAGTGAAATAAAACTGCAAAGCCTAAAACCAGGAGGTTGCAAATGCTGCTTGCAACGTGTTGGATGCCATAGATTAATTCTCTGTGACCTTTAACGGGAATGAAAACGTATTTGATTTTTGAGCTGGCTTTCCCTAGACAGTACACAGAGTGCTAAAATCATGCATGTTTTGGCAGAAAAAAGATAGAGCACAAAGCAACAGCTGGATTTGCAAGCGGGTTTTATCTAAATTAAAAATGCAAACCCGATTTCTAGCAGAATATGCTTGACCATTGAAAACACAAACAGGGAAGAGAATAGCAATTTGTCTCTTGATGTCCTCCAGTCAAAACTTTAGTCAAGCTCAAGTTATGCCTTCGTTATGTGTGATTTCCCATGGTAATTGGGTGTCAGTCTGCAGCTGTTTTATGCAGGAGGTCACTCTTGATATTTGTTATGATCTTTTTCAATTTAAAATCAGAAACTATAACATGAGCCCCATTGAAATCAGCAGTGTTCGTATTTGTCTCTCCCTCCCCTCGCAGGTACTACAGCGCTACCATTTTGCAGATGTCGGGAGTTGAAGATGACAGGCTTGCAATCTGGCTGGCTGCACTGACAGCATTTATAAACTTCATTTTTACTCTCGTGGGAGTCTGGCTCGTTGAAAGAATGGGTCGCCGGAAACTTACACTTGGTAGCTTAACAGGTGAGTGCTTAATTAGTATGTTGTGTATTCCTCATAATTATTAATAAAATTAAAATAAAATTTCAAGCACTAATTTTGTCACAGTAATCCTCTTTAAAATAACAGTGTTGACCTCGTCTTCTCCCTGAAATCCTACAGCTTTTCAAGCCTAGTAGTGAAATGCTAAAGGCTAATTTAAAAAATAGAGGTTTAGCATGTTCTTTTTTTCAGGTGCAGTTGCTCCTTCAAGACATGTTTGACAATGTTTTCATTTCGTTTTTTACACTTTTTTTCAGTATAAGGAATCAAATACTTGGAACTTCACAGCTGGTTATTTTTTACATCTCACATCTATGTGATATGTAATTTCTGGCTCATTAATGTGAATTCAGAACATCTTATCAAGAACTACTGGAGAAAGCGTATCACATAGCCATTTCAGCACTTTTTAAAAACTAATGCAGTTCTTTGCCTAGTTCACTCAAATACTGTAGTGTGATTTTGATTCATCTCCTGCATGAGACACTAAAAGACAGAATTATGGATTTGTACATTTTTTCTAAATATTCCAACACCATAATGCATAACACAGTCATCTCTTGGAAGCAGGAAAAGGCAGAGCGAGCAGTCTCGCCTACGCTCAGCCACGTCCTGCCGTTTACCCAGTAAGTCCCTCCTTGCTCCCGTGTTATGTGCTGAATCTGTGACCGATACCTGCCTCTGGCTGAACATCTGCAAGAGTTCAGATGTTTCCATGAACAGGGTTTGGAAAAGAGAAACAGTTCCTGCTCCTCTTGAAATAATGTTCCAAAGTGTTTAGCTGGGAGGGTTTAATGCCTCCATATTTTGTTCTGTTGTCGCTGTCAGGGATCCAGACTTGTAGTTAATGCAACACAGCAGAATGAGGGACCACCTGCCAAGTCGCTGGCCATCTGCAGTTCCCAAGGGATGGGAGTTAATCTGCACTCATGGTTTTTGAAAGCATTTATATAGGCAGAACAGTATGGCACATGGTTGCATCTGGTGTGATACACAGTTATCCAAATTATTAAATTAAAACATGCAGTGTGGAGGCAATTTGGTATTTCCAGGTTATAATAAATCGGTACTTGTTGTATCACCATTTTGATTTGGAGTCAGGAAACTTGAGGTGTCTTTTGCAATTCAAGTTCAGAAATGTGGTCATGACATGGGAGATTGGAAAAGCACGTTCCTTGGCTCTTAAAAAAATGAACAAAAATGTCAAATCAGTACTTCTATCACAGTCTACCCTCAGATCAGTTAACATACAGCGCCCCTGTAAGTTCTTCTACATCTCCAGACAGTGCCAGGTCTTTCAGAGTGGAAAGACCCAGTTCTGTACCATTCCCTATGCTCAATGCTCAACACCCTTTTTTAACTTGTCTTTCTTTGTTTTCTTGTCTTTCCACGAAGTGGATCTCTCCTGGCACTGCACTGGTGCTTCTGGTTCTCAGCTGCTGCCTCTCCTTTATCCTCTCTTGGAATGGAGTATTTATATATTTGTCTCCAATACTCCGATGTCTGGCCAGCCATCAGAGGTTATTGCTTCTCTGGACCCAGCTGTATAGGTGTGATTCCCACATGGCCTTTTCACACAGTCACAAAACTCTTTGGTTTTTGGCCCTGATTAACATATTCAAAGGTGGTAGATTTGAAATGTGGATATAGATGTCGCTTACAAAGCATATTAGTCATAGAATAGAGAAGGAATAAGACACACAATTAGTAAAGGCGAATAATACAGTTAAGAGTTATTTGTTTATGATGTTTGGACACAAAGTAATGGTTTGGTAATGATATTCTTGGTCCTTCTGTGGTTGGTTGCCAGTCTGCAGCATCACTTGATCCATGCTGCATTGCTTGCTGTGTTTTTATCATATGGTCCCTCCTTAAGGAAGATGCAAATCATGACCCTAATGAAATCATATGTCATCTCTCTGTACTATTCAGAATTTTTGTAACAAAATGTTTGACACTTGATTTAGGTAGTGGTGGATGTGATGTGTTTTTCTTAGCAAGGGAGCTGTTTAATTAAATGATAATTACTAAATCTGATGATGGATTTGTTTTCCACAATGAGTTTTCTCATGGGGTAGACTTATGTTTTAGTGCTCTACTTTGGTTTGTATTTCTAAGGTCACTGACTCTCACATTGAGGTGTTGCTGGATGCTCCCCTGGTCTCTGGAGACGCCAGGTATGCCCTGGTCTCCTATTTGTAGACAAAATGAAGGCAAATAAAGACAAAACTATTACCTTTGCCTGCAAGGCTGTGGGAGTTTTTTTGATAGATGTTAATTGATTTGATGTTTGTTAGATGGTAACCTACAAGAATAATCAGTAGAGAGATAGTAACATTAATATTTTTATTAAAAACCAACATGCTGTCATTTGATTTTGTAAACTCATCCAGCTTTTCCTGCTATCTAAAATATTTGGAAAAGAGCTATTTTACATTCAATTTACTGTATCTTTATAATTTTCGAAATATGATGTATTGTCATTGCATGTTTTTGTTCAGAATAGACAGACTTCCCACAGAACGAAAATATATAATGAACTTCTTTTGCCAAATTTACATTTTCTGTACTTTTCCAAAGAAACGACATTTACAGAGATATGGGAAGTGAGTAGTAGTGCATTTAGTTAACTTGAGACAGACAAAGCATATTTAGAATGAATATAAATAAGATTATAGGCCCTGTCTAAAGATATTTGCTCTCTGGTTTATAGCATTTTGAAAGTTAAGTAAATCTAGTGCCAATATCCAGCCTACCCAGAAAACTGGGATTATTAGTGTACCTACTAGCCATAGCAGTACAAAGCCAAGTATAGAATAAACTGAAATTACATTTTATGGTGGGTGGGTGCTTCCTACACGTGCAGTTTGTGATTGAGTTTAAGGTCTTAGTTGCCTCGGTTCAGCTAAATGAGTGGTCCAGTCATCTGCAGTTTGTGCATATTCACGCCTATTAGCCATAGCTGCTGCACAGGCACATTAATGAATAATTTTATCACACAGATCTTGTTACTTAAGATGGTTTTTATACCTCAGAAACAGTTTTTCACATAGTTGGTGGGCTTGCTTGCTAGGAAGCTCTAGCTTTTCTCTTTAACAACACCATCAAATCCACGCCCAAAATTGCCAGAATATCCCCTCCGCCCTCGATCCACCAAAAAAAACCTCCAAACCCCAAAATAAAAACCAGATCATGTGTAATTTCTTAAAGATTGTCAGAGTGACATGTTAAGGTTTTTAATATAGTGACATTTCTAAAGGTTTACACAGATGCATTTCTGAGAAAATTACTTACATGATTCTACCATAGACTCATAGAATCATAGGATGGGTTAGGTTGGAAGGGACCTTGAAGATCATCCAGTTCCACCCCCCCTGCCATGGGCAGGGACACCTTCCACTAGACCAGGTTGCTCAAAGCCTCATCCAGCCTGGCCTTGAACACTTCCAGGGATGGGGCATCCACAACTTCTCTGGGCAACCTGTTCCAGTGCTTCACCACCATACAGAGCAAGGGGATGATGAGTAGTATTTGGAATTGAATACAGTATCCTTCATTTGCCCTCAGCTAATAAGCTGTAGCACTGCACACTTCCAAATGTATGCTGCCTTCCAAGTGGGATGGGCTTCAGTGGTTTGTGAGTTTGCCTTTGTCTGGTAAGGATAATGTTATTAGATAATGAGTAGCTAATTCACAAGTAACGCTGTTACTAGTTTTGTGGGTTTACATCAGGCTGTACATGTTATACGTGACCTCTCGAATCAAACATGCCACATAAACAGTGAGTATACAGAGTATTTTATATGACACAGAACTTGGTGCCTCGTCAAATAGCGAGATGTAAAGGTTTTATAGGGCTGAGTTTGGGATAGTTGCAGTACTATCATGACCAGTGAAGTACATCAGTTTTCATTAACATGATACAGCATATTGTGTGTGTGTGACAAATCAGGTAGAAAAACTATGGATTATGTTCTAGTAATGGCCAGTTGCACAAAATATGAACCTTTTTTGCCATCTTCCTTCTTGTCATCTTCCTCAGCGCGTGCACAAGGAATTTGTTGGGGGGGACAGGAGCAAGCAGATGGAAGGGGGATTTTTCCTAGCAGATGTTATGTGTGCTTCTTGAAACACGATCAGAAATTGCAGTTGTGCTTTTTAGTGGGTTTTTTTATGAAAAGTCAAATTTCTCTCATGTCACAAAGGGAAGTAGAGTCAATGAAAAAGCTGATGCTGTTTTCTGTTTTACAGCAACGCCTGCAAGTCTGGGTGTGGGAAGACCTGTGGTGGTTTCAAACTCACTATGAAATTTTACCTTTACAGCATTATTTTCAACACCAGAAAGAACAAACCTGTACATTCATGCAGTCTTCAGTTCCCTGTATTAAAACCAAATGTCTCAACCTATTAATTTAATATCTGGACATTAAACCTCTGATGCACTTGGCGTTAATGTCTCACCTAATTCAAGATGTGGGTGTAGCAAAGGGTGTTTTTCTTATCTTCTCATCACCACTCCTTAGCGAATGCTGTGTGCCTTGCTTTCCCAAGCATAGTTCAGTTCAACAGAGAATTATTTCATGTGCTCTGGAGAAAAGTATCACGTTGTTCTTTATCTGTATTTTTAGGTACTGCTGTAGCACTCATTATCCTAGCTTCGGGATTTTTGCTATCAGCTCAGGTCTCGCCAAGAATCACACTTAATCCACCAGATCCTTCACATCAAAACTCTACCTGCACAAAATACAGGTGAGATTTCATGATCGTTCATCCAATCTTCTTGAAGATTGTTTCCAGCTAATTAAGTTTCACAACTTAGTGTGAGTAACAGATGACTATTCACAGAGTGTAGTACAAGGAGCTAACTAGATATCTGAAGTTAAAATTCTAATTTCCCTCAGTAGAGAAAATTAGACTGTTTGCTTAAATGCTCTGAATAATCCTTTGGAGTTTCTTGGACTAGATAAGGTGGTTAAGCAGCGAGCTCCAAACTTGAGATCTCCTCTCTTATATCACACATACTGCATTTTACATTGGACACAAAGTTAGGAATGTTTTAAAAGTAATTTGTAAAAATGCTTGCTGTTACTCATCTACTTGCAGATTTGTCACGTATAACAGCTGTAAACTCTTCAAGAAGATGAGTTCCTTGCCTTTTTGTTTTCCTGAGCAGAAAAAATCTTCAGATAATTACAGACCAATTAACAGTTAAAATAGATGTGATTTTTTTTTTTTTACCTTTGTTTCTGTAGTGGGTAGAAGATGCACTTTCATGTGCAATCATAGTTTATCATTACTTCTAGGGTGTTAGGAATGTGTCATTTTCTGTATTTTTGTGGGTTTTATTCATGTGTGATTACTCTTATGCTCATTTGGCTGGCAGACTAGAAAATTCACTATTGAGTGAACACCAGCTAAATGGCTGAAGAACTTCTTATTTGTATTCAAAATCTGCTTTATATGTGTTTGCAATAGAGATAAATACCAAGAAATGAGATGTATGTTTCTAGTTGCCTAGTGATATTGCCTAGAAATATGGTTCATAGCTTTTTATATACACAGTGTCTTAAGTGAAAGATTCTGAGGATCTGAAGCTTTATAGACCCTTGATAAGGGGACAGAAGGTTTTCAAGAGAGTATAAATAGATGCTAATAATTGCAATATTAGATGCAATCAGATAGGAGGCTCCCTACATGCAAAAGCTGTATTTTTAGTTGTTTTCTACTGCAGACTTCACAGTATTTTGCAATTTTTGAGATATGCCTATACAGCTTTTTCAAATGGCAAGTAATCCGGTTAAAAGATGCAGAGAGGCAAAGGGCTTGCAAATGCTCTCCTTTCAGAGTAAGATAACTTTAATAGCAAGATGTTGGATTTGCCTAGGACTTAAGTTAACTATTTAGAAAGGATATCTGGAGAGCATGGATTCACCATCTGCAGAACTCATTATTTGTTATCTAATAAAGCTAGGTGATTATATAACATGAAACAGCATAAAGTTGGCGTAGAAGATATATGATTAGTCCACCTTAAGAAGTAAGAAAAATTATTTGACACAGGTTGTTTTTTTTTTTTCATTTTACCACAGCTGGTCAGGAAGGAAATTTAGACTCAGTGTGGCTTGCTCAGTATGCGCTTCTGGGCAGAAGCATGAAAAATTAAATCAGGTAGTTCTAGTAAAGGCATGTTATTCCATCAATTATTGGTATAGTTTAATGTCATTTCTGTTTCTGACATCAAGTGAGCAAAAGCAGATATGACAGAAAATCAAAGGGTCTAGAAAAGCGTCTAGAAAAGAGCAATAAAAGAATTTAAGTATTTTCATTTGGGAATATTTTGAAATAGGAGAAGCTCTCAATTTACAGATAAAAGTGAGCATGTAGAGGGAGGTGTGCAATAATGAGCAACGTATAAGAAAGCTTTAGTTGCTCTTATTTTAATCTTACAGTGTTCCTTGGTAAAGAGACGCAAGAGCCAGGAGAGTTAAAACTAATAAATGGATGCAGTTGCCCACAGATCACAGAATTGGGCTACAACACCCACTGTTTGAAAAGGTATAAAATATTAGGCATATATATCATAGAACCATAGAATAGTTTGGGTTGAAAGGGACTTTAAAGATCATCTAGTTCCAACTCCCCTGCCATGGGCAGGGACACCTTCCACTAGACCAGGTTGCTCAAAGCCACATCCAGCCTGGCCTTGAACACTTCCAGGGATGGGGCATCCACAGCTCCTCTGGGCAACCTGTCCCAGTGCCTCATCACCCTCTCCATGAAGAACTTCTTCCTGATATCTCATCTAAACCTCCCCGCTTTCAATTTAAACCCGTTACCCCTTGTCCTGTCACTACAGGCCCTTGCAAAAAGTCCCTCCCAGCTTCCTTGTAGACCCCTTCAGGTACTGGAAGGCTGCAATATATATGATTAATACCAACCTTCACACTTGTGTATCTAAAACTATATTTGGGATATCCATTTTCATGCTTCAAAACATCACCAAACCCTGACCCTGCTAGAGCCAGAGGAATAATATTCCTTCAGCATCCTGAATATTAGTGTCCGTTATGGGAGGTGATGTCAGCCACTGTCTGGCTATCTGGAAGCATCAAGATTCCAGGTGTCTTCAGCCAAAGGAGCAGTAAGTGCAAGAACTACTGTTTGCTTTCAGCACTGGATCAAGGGAAAAAAAGCCTTTTAAACATTTTTCTCCAGTGGTGTCTTCAGAGGTGCTTAGTTTTGGCATGCCTTTCTGCCGAGCTCTTGTAGCTGCACACAGAGAATAAACTTTAATTTATTCCTTTATCTAAATTATTTCTGGAGGGGATGACATACAGGCATACACTGTATTTGACTTGGAAAAGTGGCTGTTCAAGATACAGGTACGCCTGCTTTCTGTGCGCATGGCCAATAAGCTGAATGAAATTTTTAAAAGTTGTTTTATTGTGAGAAAGTAGATGGTGTCTTCACCATTCCCCTGGGGTTAGAACAACTTCAGTATAACATGCGTGGTCTTGGAAAGAAGAGGAGGTGCAGACTGCAAACCAAAGAAAAGCCAGAGCCTGGGCTGTATTCTGTGGGGCTCCCCTCTCTCTCCTTTTTGGCCCTGAAGGTATTCCCCCAGGAACTCCCCCAAACCTGATGGACTTGGGTCAAATTGGTTCTCAAACCTGAAGATCTGAAAGTAAAAGTGTATTCTGCGTAATGCCATTCTTGCATATTTCCTGTGCTACTCTAAGGATAGTGTGGCTGTACAGGTATCCACCGGGTAGGGTAGCAAATGTACGGTAGGTGTAGCTGTGAGTAAGATATCCAATCAACGTTATTTTAACTTGCTTCAGTGTAACTGCTGGTATCTCATATTGCTTAGCACTGTAACTTGCAAGCCTTGAAGAGGTCTCAGAAAGTTTTGAAAAAGCAAAAGACAGCAGGACCTCAGACGATCAACATGTAATGCCAACTCCCTGTAGCCACTGCAGCCACTTTTAAATACGTGGTCCGACACAAATGCAGCTCACAGTCTCCTCCCTCTCATGGTGGTGCAGTGCTTCTCTGAGGTGAGGTACGCTTAGTCTAAACCTGTTTGCAACTTGGCCATCTCAGAGTTTAGTTTCCTAAATATAACTTGCGTTTGTCTCCACCAAAATGTATTTGTAAGTTATAAAATCATCGGTAAGGTGTATTTTGCTGAAGAAAGTTTCACTAGTTCTGTGCAGAGTAAAGATGCTTTCTGTGTTTGCAAATCTGTTGGGTTAGAGTAAGTGTGGGTGTCCGTTATGGAACCCTTAGAGCGACTACAAGCAGTCTGTTGGTTTGTTGTTCCCTCAGATACATACTCCTCTGCACAGACTAATTCTTGCTGCTAGAATAACTATGAAGATAGAACAGACTAGCAAACAGAGAACACGATCACTGTCCTGATTGAAAAAAGCACCTAGGGCTTGAATACGATGTTCTGAAAGAGCTGTGCTGTGCATGAAGAGGTACAGTCTGCCCATACATGCTTGCAGAAAACACTAGTAAGATAGCCTGCAAGTAAAATATTTTCATTTGGTGTAGAGATGTATAATATCATACTTGATCAACAGCCAAAAAATAATCTGTAAATCAGTGGAAAAAATTGAATGTAATCATTATTCCCCAGGACATCATGGGAATAACGCAAACCCAGCAGGACACTGAAATTTCCTGTGCCTCCTCAGAGGTGGAAGTGGGTGGGTGTCTCATGGAGGAAAGGCAAGGCTCATCTGTGTGCCATCCTTAAATCAAGCTTCATTTTCACCCTCAACCTGTGTAAATTGTATAGATGTTTGCAGTGAGACCACCTCGATTCTTTGATCTTAATCTGCTCAGCAACTGTGATCTGTTACTTATCATCAAGGCCACAGAGAAGCTCAGAGGTAAATGTAAGAGTACAAAACAGCATTGTCCCAAAATTTGTCACGTTAGAACTGAAAAGATGAGCCAGCCATTCCTATTATTATTATGACTACTTAAAACCCTGTAAACTTGTTCCCCTTTTTACTGGGGACTTGGCCTGGTTCTGGAAGGAGGTCAAGGTTAAGGCATGTGCACTGACTACCCTAATGCCTTTTTCCAATCTGTAAAGAATCAAAGGTGTGACCGTCCCGCTCTGGGATATTCACTCATTTCTGGAAAATGATCCTTGTCCTGTTGCCTTGTATTCTTGGTCTTTTTATCTCCTTTCATTCATGTGTCTGTCTCTCTTACTGCACTTTTAAGACCTGGTCAGCTGTAGAAGACGTAATGTGAACTTGCTCTACTTAAGCCATATTTTTCACCTCAGTTACTATATGAAAATGGTAAATTTTATGTTGAGCTTACATTGACCCAGAGGCTCATATCCTAGGGAAATGGTACTTCTGCAAGAGAACTTTCTCAGGTTCCTTCCCCAACTGATTGTCTTCAGAGTTTGATTAAAATAACACAGGCAGTGCCAGCTGTGCTGGGCACACAAGGGCTCTGTTCATCTTTGAATTAGTCACCCTCACGTGGTTCATGTTCCTAAACTCATTGTACAAATATGCACCACTGAGATGAAGGCACCAATAATTAGTACTCTCACATAGTAATTTTACAAAATAGCTAATAGGCAGAATTATGTATTTTCTTTATGAATTTAGCAAAAGTATATAATTGGTATCAGTCTTGAAAGAACAAGCTAATGTAATAACTGAAGTTGGGTTTATTGCATTTAATAGCCTTAGGATATATGTAGTATGTTAGCTATTGTACTTTATTTTGTTGTGTTAACTCATCAGCAACCTGATTTATCTGCAAACTAGACATCAGTGTTCTTCATGCTGTCACTGTATCACAGAACCAGTATTTTTTGAAATAGGATTCTCATTTTATGTTTCTAATGTCAGAGTGACTGAGTTACTGGTCATTCTGATAACTGAGAGTTGCAATAATAAATACAGTAATGTGTTTCTGCTGTTAAGATCAGAAAATTATGAGTGTGTAAAGGGATAAACATGTTTTAGAATTCTTTTGCCAGCTCTTATGAAATGTAATTAAAATTCTGATAGACAGTTTATGTTGTAGAAATGTAAAATGACCTCGACACAGTCTAGAAATTTATTAAGGAGATAAAAAAAGGGTATGTCACTTGGTAATAATTTTTATGTCTGCTGGCATGTGGCCTCTATCAATCAAAACTTGTAATTTAATTTAAAATCATAAGGGATGGGAAGGAATGTGTCAGTTCCATGTAGTAAGCATCTTTAATGTGAGTGAGGAAAAACTCCTCTCATCAATTTGAACACAAAGGTCTGAAAAGTGACTAACCTGCACTATAACGTGCAATGTGACCATTGTTAACATTTCCACTTACTTCGTCTTTGAATCAAACGCTGCATTACTGAGGGAACGAGGTGATACTCGTATAGTAACCTATTAACACTTCACAGCTCCACTAGTCTTGTAAGACTTTGCTGTTTAACAGAAGCTGAAACAATGCTTAGGGAATTATTTTGTAAAATATTCCAAAGTCATGGTGTTATACTTCACACAGTCCTTGGGTTTAAGTCACACAAGGATGATTTTAATCAAGTTTGAACAAGGCTTGTATCTGGTCTGCCCAGAAGCTGGGAGTATAGTATCTATGTGTAGGCTCTCTTTGGAAGAGTAGTTCTAAAAGCAAAGCATTCTTCACAGACTGCCTTTACACTCAAAATAAAGGTACGTTGTTTCTGATGTTTATTGCCTGTATTGCTCAGCTCCAGGCATAAATTGGGAAGCTGTTGTGCTGGGGGCTATATAAATTGAGGAAAGAAGGTCATCAAAGACAAGAGACAATTGATAGATGTGCGAGGAGGTCAGGACACTGCTCGTGGTGTCAGCATTCCAGCACAGCCTGTTGTCCACGTGCTTATGGTAGTAGTGCTGTAGCCATGATGATCCGAGGACTTGCGCAAAGCAAGGTTTGGAGAGAGTAGTTTCCTTTATAGGACTATGATAGGTAGGAAAAATGGGTGAGCCACTGGGTTCCTCTTCAGGTCTAGAGCAGAAATAGTGAGCACCAAGTAGCCAAAAGCAGTTGCTTTGAGTTTATATATAATTTTGTTGGTTAGTTGAGGCATGTGAGTCTTTGGAAAAGAGGTCTGGAACTTTCCTAAGAAGGAGTTACCGAAGAACAGTCTCATCCTGCAGGAGCCTGATTTGAAGATGAGGAAGGGTTGATCCTACTTGGATGTAACTGTGATTTAGATCTGTTGGAGTAGCTGCATGGTAAATTACAGAACTGCAGGTATAGTGCTGTAATTGTAAATGCTAGCTTTTGCTTACGGACATCACTGGGTAGATACGTGTGTTACCTAATGGACTGACAGTAGACCTCAGCAAATAAATGTCTGATGTTTGATCTTCTGCTACTGCAGGAAAGTACTCTTGGGTTTTGAGTGAGGTTTTCTCATTCTTTGATAAATACTGTCTTTTCTGTGTCCTGGGTATGACAGCTTGATGGTATCTTGCAGTTAGCATGCATTTTACCTACTTAAACCATTCCCTATATTCTTGGCCAGTGATATTTAATCAGAATTTAATGGTTAGCTTTTGGAAGCAACACAGGAATTGCCATAAGTATAACAAAGTGCTTGATTTCATTCCTGAAGTTCCATGAAGCATATGCAGACAGCAGAAGATCTCAGACACAAGCATCAGGCAGTTTTAAGAAGGTTCTAGTATCTAAGTGAAATGAACTTGTGTATAAAAATTCAGTAAGTCATGTACCAAAAAAGAACCCCTAAGCTCTGTAATTGTGTATCTGGCTGAAAGCTAAATGCACTGATGTCCTCACATGTCAACAAAGCTGATAAATCTATGGCAGTATTTGTCCAAAAGTCCTTAGGTTTTTGTTGAGTTAAATATCTAGGCTGTTTTTCTTGATTGGATTAATCAGTTGCCTGTGTCCCTTGTTGAGTCCGCTTGGGTAGGCATGCTCTGACTGGTGATGCTCAGCTCAGCTACCTTGGCCGTTTTCTTTCAGCTGGGGCTAGACGAAGAGGCATTCTCTGGTTGTAGATAGGAGGATAGAAACAAGGAAAACTGGATTCCAGTCTGTTGTTTTTCTGTAAGGAGCTGCAAAACTCAAGGCCAGACTGGATGAGGCTTTGAGCAACCTGGTCTAGTGGAAGGTGTCCCTGCCCATGGCAGGGGGGTTGGAACTAGATGATCTTTAAGGTCCCTTCCAACCCAAACCATCCTAGGATTCTATACCATGTGCTAAGGGAGGTAGAGAATTGTTGCATAACCAATCTTGAGAGTAAAGAGTAGACCTGGGGGCATACCAGGTAGGATGAAAGATCCACCTGACCTATGGTCATGTCTCCAGTACAGCAGACAGCAAGCTGGAAAGAGTAGAAAGCAGCACAATCAAAGTGACATTCCTTTCCAGCCTGTGGTGGTTTGCAGCTTATGTTCTCTCTGGGTTGTAAGTGTAAATCCTCAGTAGATACTGCAAGACCCTCCTGTCCCTACATTCAACCTTTCTTCCCTGGGATATTTTCTTAATTGTTCCTACAGTTCTGTGAGGAAAACTTTGTTCAGGAATATGAATACTTGCATCATGCAGAGCAGGAGCCGTGGGTTTAACGGTCTCACAACGGTGGAATTTATTCTGTGAAGACAAGGCATGGGTAGAATCATATAATCAAAATGTCTTGCATGTTGCAAGTGTATCAGATTTTCACATATAGCTACTTCTGCACATACATGGGCTGATTGTGCAGCATGTGCTCAGTGAGACTGATGAATCCAAAACAAGTAGAAAGAGCCTATCCCCATGAAACGTCCATATTTGTGGGCATTTTGATACTCTGAGAGGCTGTTCATGATACGCATGTAGTAGAATATTGTGACATTAGGTGTTACATTCTTGAAAAGAATGCACAGTCCGTAATATATTATCAAGCTCAGTTTATATATTTGTAACTGGATGATAATAGCATATTAATATAGTTTTATAATTAGATAACAGAATATTAAAGGCAAAGTTGAAAGTTCCTTATAAATGTGGCAAAAGTGAAAATGGGTGAAATGTTTTGAAATGAAGGATACAGAAATTGAGGTTCAGCTTGAAAAAGACCAAATAATCTGACAACAAGAAAAATAGCACTTGCATAGCAAGGGCGCTGGGCAAAGGTCTTTTACTGCTAAATCACTCAAGTAACAGTGGCAAGGTGCAATTTGCAGCTCAAATTAAGAGACTCCTGAGAATCGTAGGAAAGTCATTTTACAAGGTCATTTTACAAATTTGAAGCACTAAATATAATGACAAACTGAATGTAAGTATGGAGTATTCTAAGCAGTAGGAAGAAGCAATTGTGAACTTACTGGCATCTGGAGGGTCACTTTAGCAGGTCAGAGATTTTACCCAGTCTTTTCAGAGACTGCACTAGAAGCTAGTGAACCACAGTGTTAAGAAGAAAGGAACCCAATAATTCTGGTATCAAGAAAAATGTGCACAGCTAGCCAATTAATAATTCATCTACATGAATTCTCTGTGAAAGAGAAAGGAATTGTGACCTCTGGGATCAACCTGTGACCTCAGGAACAGTTAATCGGGCAGGCTGCTCTAGAGCTGACAGCTGGTGGTGCTCGGGCTGGTGAGAAGGTGCTAGCAAGGGAACTTGAAGTTAGTGCTGTCAGGCTTTCTAGATGTCAGATATTCCTATTTGGTCAGATGAAGAGGACATAAGAGCATGGAAGTCTTGACTGAGTTGGTGGAATTGGAGTTGGGAATTGGAGGTTTGGGGATATCTAGTCTCCTAAATCCATCAGCTTATCAGTAAACGTAGTCTGACAATGAGACAGGAAATGCGGAATCCTATTCCATGGCAATTTCCAATAAACTAGGGGGCCAATCTACTGAGACTTTCATTTTGTAGACTTCGTACCACTGAGCTGCAAAGAAACTGGGCATCTTTGGACTTCTTCATCTGCCCAGGGAAATGGTGGAGTCACCATCCCTGGAAATGTTCAAGGAACATGTAGAGGTGGCGCTTGAGGACATGGTCTAGTGGGTATGGTCATGTTGGGCTGATGGTTGGACTGGGTGATCTTATAGATCTTTTCCAACCTTAGTGATTCCGTGATTCTGGAGCCTCACGTTCCCGGTCATTGTTATTCTGCTACACAAGCAGAAGCATCTGAAGTCTAGAAGCTTACCTTCTCGTTGGGTTGCCTAGGAACCCAGCTGGTAAGCACAAAGGGAACGAGGCACGTTGTAAAACCTTTCTGTTGTAATGCTGCCTGGTTTCATCAAAATCAAATCATCTCTCTCAGGTATTTCAATCTTGATGTGTTGTCAGGCTCTGATTGAGAACCATCCTGCCTGGGAATTTTCAACTGGCTCTTCTTGGAAAAACCTGTTTCCATGACACTGGCTCATAACCTTAGCAGGGATATAAATATTTCATAATAAAGTACAGGAGACACATTCCCCATTTATAATTGGATGCAAATTTCCTTTCCAACATAGACACCCTGCAGTGTTCTGGTGTAGAGTTTTCAAGGCTGTGACTGATCTGTGGTGTAAATTTGAAGAAGTATCAGTATTTTTGCAGATTTATACCCTCAAATATAGTTGGGTTTATCTGGGTAGGGCTTATAGCAAGGTGTGTTTGAGGACAGGAAGGAGGTCTGTAGTAGATAGTCACATGTTAATAAGTATTATATTGTAATTTATTTTCCTGGTTTATCATGTGTCCTAATTTATTTACATCACTATGAGCATGTATTAAGAATATGTGCCCAATTTCAAATTGTTTAAATATTTTTGTTTAGCAAATGCTAATGGATCTAGAGTGAAGAACAGCATAAGCCTGAAACTATTATGTATTTTATTTCCATTTTTTGAGAGAGAAATTTAGAATAAACAGCCTCAACACATTTTAGATTTTAAATTGCTTCTTTAAAAAGAATAAATCTTCCTGGCCTATTTCATGCTGCATCTTCAGTGATCATTAGTCTTTATTAACCAATACAGATTTATTTACTGTGTTATGAAACAGTTGCAATGTGTATGTGTGGGAATTTTGGAGGAAAAAAATATCGATCTTCATCTTGGAAAAAGCTATGACTACCCACCTTATCAAAGTCAATATAAAAAATTTATGTCCATGATAAAATTGGGCACAGAAAAATGCTAGATGGTCTGAACAGCAACAGCCTACCCTAAGTCTGCTAGGAGTTAGATCTGAAAGGGGTTTAAGTCTCGTATATTGAATTTCTGGGTTTCCACTGACATAAATTGGTCTTGTCTCTAAAACCTAAAGTCAAATCCTGGTTGTATGAACTCACTATATAGCTAGTGGCAGAAAATCATAACCCAAAGGTAATGGGGTTTAAATATTTGTTACTTATCTTTTCAACCTGAAAGACAAGCTCCAGAAAAGCTGTGGAAAATAACCAAGCTGTGGAAAATAATGATTTTAAATTATTTAGTCTGTTATGAGTAACTATAACCTCTGACATTTGGCATGACATGAAATCCAGCAGCCTTTATTATGTTGAACACCAACTGGAAGACATAGTTGTGCATACCGAATCAAGCCCGAGGAACAGCTAAACTCACAGCCATGTAGGCAGACACCAGAATCAGTAATCAAATTTCTTGACTTTTTTTCTGGGCTGCTGCCTGGGGAGGGAGGAATGCGTAAGATACCTTCTGCTTCCAAACTGAGTGATGACTGGTACTGTGGTACTAACACCTTATGGGGTTATGTGGAGTTACCCATAGAGCGAGCCCAGCAGGACAGAACAGACAATGCACGGTTCAGTTCTGCCATCCACCTCATGCATCCATTTTTGTCAGGACGCTGAGCGAAAAGATGAGGCGCCCAGGCCCCTGTCCTCCGCTGGCAGCTCTAGAAAGATTACACTCATTGCTGTGTCTAATTGTCACTCCTCTGTGTTCCTGCATCCTACTGATGTTCTGGCTCATGTTGGGGTACTTCACTTTGTTTCTGCTTGAAATAAAATCTAAAAAGAATAAATCTAGAGAAACCTTGAACCCTGAAATTTTCCAAAGAGATTTGTTGCCTAAAGTCCACTTTAACATATTAAATTTTGCACATGGTGTTCATGTTGAATATAATCTGCATAGAGTTGACTTAAAAATCTACCACTCCATTTGGCAGCATGTAGTATTTGGAAATGGCTACCATGCTGGATGTGCTGGCACCGTGGGTCTTTTTAGAAAAACATGTTGTTAACAGGTACTTTGATCTGCGGTCTTCTGTTCCTGTCAGCTGTTTGGGTTGCTGCCCGTTGCTATCCTAATATTGATTAACAAAATGTAACTAAGCCTTGCTAACATGATATTGGAATTTTCCTTTCATAATTGATAATTGCAGAGTTATAATTTTCTCATTTATCTTCACAAGAAAATAATTGCTACAGTTACATAACATATGGTTGACTTTTACCTGAAAGTTTTGTTTCATGTCCATTGCATAAATGTTTTCTGCAGTTTCTATATCTATTAACAGCTGATTTAATGCAGCTTTCCTAATACATATGAATTGACCTTATTATAACTCCATTAGAAACATCATAGTAAGAAAAGTCAGAATGACCATACTTTAAGTATGCGCTTTCAGACTTTTTAAATCCATATAATCTGCTTTACTGATTTAGTTTCTTGGGACTTCGTTATACAGTTACTTTTACTTTTTCTCGTATCAGTATAGCAGTTTAAGCAGATTATTTCTTCATTCACTAAGTCATTGTTACGATAAAGATACACCCTTGGAAAGGATTATTTCCTTGGTTTTATTGTTACAGGGGTATATATTGAAGCTATTTTGGTCACCTTAATTATACATTTCAGATGTTACACTTCAAAGTTTAATTATAATTTCAGACTTCCAGGCAGTCCATGCTTTACAGTTTTTCATTCTCATATTTTTAACTCATAAAGTTACCCCTTAGAATATAGGATGCTGAGAGGAGACTTTTTGCAAGGGCCTGTAGTGACAGGACGAGGGGTAATGGGTATAAATTGAAAGTGGGGAGGTTTAGATTAGATATCAGGAAGAAGTTCTTCCCAGAGAGGGTGGTGAGGCACTGGAACAGGTTGCCCAGAGATGTTGTGGATGCCCCATCCCTGGAAGTGTTCAAGGCCAGGCTGGATGAGGCTTTGAGCAACCTGGTCTAGTGGAAGGTGTCCCTGCCCATGGCAGGGGGGTTGGAACTAGATGATCTTTAAGGTCCCTTCCAACCCAAACTATTCTATGATTCTATGATATCAGAAGCTTTACTGATGAGAATGTATCTCGGAATCTGAGATGGCTTCCAGGGAAGATCAACAACTGGGTAGTTTAACCACAGTAACAATGCTCTTGAGCATTTGCAAGATCTGGGGAAGCTTGTGCCAGAAGCTTTCAGACAACTTGCACTGCATTAAGGGTTATGGAACACCTTTGTACCTCACATGCCCAAATCCCACTCAGTTTGTTCTCAGTGGCAGGTTTTAGACTGACACCCAAGTGAAGTATCTGTAGGGCACTTGGCACCTAGGCTCCCAATAGTCAGGGCAGGATGTTACCCAAAACATCAGAAGGATATAGACTGGTTGGAGCAAATCCAGAGGAGGCCACAAAGATGCTCAGAGCGCTGGAGCACCTCTGCTATGGGGACAGGCTGAGAGAGTTGGGCTTGTTCAGCCTGGAGAAGAGAAGGCTCCGGGGAGCCCTTATTGCAGCCTTCCAGTACCTGACGGGGCTACAAGGAAGCTGGGGGGGACTTTTTACAAGGGCCTGTAGTGATAGGACAAGGGGTAATGGGTTTAAATTGAAAGTGGGGAGGGTTAGATTAGATATCAGGAAGAAGTTCTTCCTGGAGAGGGTGGTGAGGCACTGGAACAGGTTGCCCAGAGAAGCTGTGGATGCCCCATCCCGGAAGTGTTCAAGGCCAGGCTGGATGAGGCTTTGAGCAACCTGGTCTAGTGGAAGGTGTCCCTGCCCATGGCAGGGGGGTTGGAACTAGATGATCTTTAAGGTCCCTTCCAACCCAAACCATGCTATGATTCTATGTTGCCAGTGTAACCAGTGGAGTCTGGAGTACAGTTTTACTGTCTAGTCACTTGGATATCTTGCAAGATTGCACTGAGGAAATTTTGCCTAAATGTAAGCACCTCTTGCTCTTTGAGACTCCCAAGGAAATCAGAGATACCTGCACAGAGCTGGCAAGTGGGATGATCTGCAAGAGGACTCTGCAGTTACAGGTGAAGAAATGTTTTTGAGCACTGGATGCCTGCATGTGAATTGGCTCCACTGACATAGTGCCTTTGTCCATCTAATATCATGAGAGTGCAGGTGCCGAGTTCCCATATGGAAACACATTGTATCATGGTCTCAGACTGACTCTGACATCCATATGTGCCCAAATCCTAGTTTGGTTATTAGGTATGATGTACGATTCTTTCCCTTCAAACCCGATCTGTCTTTTTCTAATTAAAGTTTATTCCATGAGTGAATTCTCCTACAGCCTGATCAGGTGACACTGGGAGATTTGCAACTGGGCCACGAAAATGTGGTGCAGAAGGTGACAAAAGCAATCTGTATTAGTTTTTGGGCAGTTTCTATTATCTTGTCCCCCACACTGACAACTTGACTATGTGCATCGTAAGATTGATTAGGAGATGCTGTTGGTTTTGACACGTACAAATGAATAAAGTGTTGCTGAAGTATTTATTTCTTTCTCTTTCAGTTATTGTAATGGATGTATGTTAGATCCAGACTGTGGTCTCTGCTACAGATTGAACAAATCAAGTGTTATTGAGTCCTCATGTGTTCCTGTTGATAAAGATTCTACAATGAAAGCAGCTTGGGGCAGGTATGTCACTTCTCCAGATTTTCTGGTCTTGTGCTCTACTGACAGTGTATTTTATGCTGCTGAGAACACTTTTGCTTTTACATAAAATGCTACTCTTAGGACATTCTGGAAGAAAAAAATAACTTGGCATTGTCAAAAATGGGTGACTACATTCTAAGAACTGTTCTAAATAAAAGCCTTGACCCTGATGTGTGCAGCCAGTTCAGTGTAGTCTGCCACTTAGAAAGTATGGCAGAAGTACACTAGCAATTAGGAAAATTACTTTTCCCTGATGTCTTCATTCCCTTCATTCCTAAGGCATGTTTCCTTAGGTATACACTTACAGCCCTCTGTATTAATTTTCTTTTAAAACTATTTCATTAAACCACACTATTAATATTGGCCTGCTAAAGAAACTGAGTTGCTCAGCTGAATAATCTAAGATGATAAAAATCTTAAAAGTCCAAATTGTCAAAAGCATGGTTTATGGCCACAGAATTCTGTGTTCCTGTGCTTAGAAGTGGCATCATGACGCACATTGCACTTGGGGTGTGTAAATGTGTGCATTAATAGGTAAGTCCCAGTGCAACTGCAGAACACATCACACCTTTTTTTCTTAAGCAGCACAAAGATTCCCTGTCAAGTAACAGGAATCATCAAATTTTCTGAAGTATTGACTATTCTTAAGCAATGGCTTTACGAGTTGGAACAAGGTCCTGGAAAGGCTTTATCAATACTTTAATAATGATTAGGGCTTGGATTAGAGTTTAGAATGGTTCAGTGCCACAAGGGAATTATATCATTACTGCTGATAAAATGTGTAATTACTGCTGATAAAACCTCCTCACCATAATTCATCTATGCCACCCACACACCATGAACATACTTGGGAAACAGGAAAAGGTTCATGTGGTGGTGTGGGCTTTTTCATTATTATTTTCTTTTCCTTTCATGTGTATTTCTCAGAAGTTAAAACCAAGTGCCTTAGTGGCAGTGAGTCATGTTGGACAGAGGTTGGAAGGTATGAAAATATCTACTAGTTGTGGAATCATTAATTTAAATTTACTCTGAAATTGCCCTCCTTTGGTTTCAGTACTATTAGAATGTTAAGCCTAGCAGTTCATTCCAGATGCAGAAGAGGGTAGCCTATGTTCTTTGTAATCCTATTTTAAAAGCACTGGGATCATTTTGGCGCTATTACTGTTTATTAATAAGTAACTATGAAAACTACAAAATCTTATCCCTCTTTCTTGTTCTGTGACTACCTTCAATGAGACGTTATGCAACATACCTTGCATATTACCTAATATCCTCATGTGCTCTGCAGCACTTGGGCTCTCATGTCTGTAAGGTAACATATATAACTCTTTATATTCCAAGTCAACATTTGTTTCATATATGCTGTAATTTTAGGTAGCATGTCTGTACTTAGCAAAATCATACTGGCATGCAGGAAGACATAAATGGAAACATAAACTTGTTACAAATAGTTGATAGATAAAATCAAACTTTATTTATTGGGCAGTGGTTTTGTATGACGTAGTAAATGTGGGCATCAGTAATCCTTTTATGGTAATGATTCACTCTCACATATCACTCCTTGCTGTACAGCCTTTTGAAGCAAATTAGATAGGAAGAAGAAATATTTCCTTTCCATATTTCAATATTATACAGTAATTCCATAGCATAAGGACCCTGTTGAAAATCTTTCAATAGAAAACCAAACAATTTAAAATTTGTTGTATTGGTAGTCACTAGAGTGAAAGTCGTGCCTTAAGATAGAAAACCAATAAAATATGCACATTTCTTTTTCCAAAGACTCTGTTCATCCCCATTTCTAGTGTTTCTTTAATATCTAATCTTGCCTCCACCTGGTCTGTGTAACCAGGCAGTTTTCTAAAAGCTGGAGTTCTAAGTGTGAAATGTCAGGTGGCATCTTCTGGGCCTTCCAAGCCCTGTTGGAACAGGCGTTTCACCTCCTCCTCACAGGTACGTGTATTTCTGCACAGTGGTCCAGAAGGAGTCCCCATAGATTTTGGCTTCCAAGGGTTCACATTCACATCTCCCCTCTTCAGCTCTGCTTCCTCAAATCCTGAGTCTGCTTTGCAGCAAAATCAGTCCCACAAAGCCATAGGATTTCCTCTCCAAGCGAGAAGATTGCTGCAGTGAAAACAGTGTCGTTACATCCCCAGTTGTGTCTCAGAGCAGCAAAATGGCAGCACAGGGAGAACAAGTGCCTACGACAAACTAACAGCACTGGTGAAGAAACTGCGTCTGTGCTGATGCTTGAAATCGCATCTCTTTGATTCACAAAGTTACTTTGTCATATGCTGGATATACAGTGGCAGTTATTTTAAAAACACATAGCATTTTTATGATCAGAAACTGGTTTAACAGTTTGAAAGATGATTTTGGGATCTATGGACATCTGATAACCGTAATTATCTCATGCAGCCTCTTTGTAGCTCCTGTGTATTCTGATGGCTTCATGCCATCCAGTATTGGCTGAATGGGTTTAAATGGCTTAAAACCTCCAGAGGTACACTGGCCTCATATGGCCAATTTATTTTGACATTAATTTTCTCATGAGAGAGGAAAGACCTGAGCTATTTCTTTGGGATTTGTTGGACACCAGTTTGCCTGAGCATTAGTGAAAGCAGCAGCTCTGACTATCCTGCCTGATGCAGGAGGTTCGGAGAAGCGGCTTCTGCTGGGCTCGGTTTGACAGCGCCGTGCAGAGCATTTCACTGCTGCTGCGATCGCATCTTGTTTATGATTTTCCTGCTGGAAGGCTTGGAGCTGCAGCCACGGCGAGGTGCCTCCAGCCGCATCACACAGTGCGCGTGCAGCCACATAGCTCTGCAGCCGCCTTAACCCCAACCATCCTGACATTCCCTCAGGGGTTTATCTATTCCTGATGTGTAACCTACCAGCAAGGTGAGAGGTGCTTGGAGACACCAGTAGAGAAGGCCTTGTCATATTTTTTTAAAGCTCTCTGCAGCCATGCAAGCTGACATAGAAAACCCTCCTGTTTACGTATTTGTAGCTTTGCACTGTTCTTCACAGCTGATCCCAAGGTACTTGGATCACACTGCCGTAACAGGCAATGTTTTGACTGTTATCATAAAATACTGTGATGTATTTTTATTTGCAAGAAGTTTCCCCAGTGCCAGCCTAGTGTACTAGACACTACCTCTGTTTATTGTTAATGGTATTTATTCGGTTACAGTGTGTTCTACATTGAGAAGTTCTGAGGAGGGGAGGGAAGAGAGCAGAGATTTCAGTCTCCTGTGGCTGCCAGCAAGGCTGTTTATGTTGCTGTGGTTGTCATAGAAACCTAGGGAGACAATTAGAGCATCCAAATGTTTTTCAAGATGAATATAGCATTTTGGTTCTTTTGAATATAGGGAACTCAGTGGCCAGCAGTGGCCCTGGGGGAGGGAGACCGTGTAAGAATAAAACTGACCAAGTCCAACTCAGGCCTTGGGTAATGCACGGCAGGTACACTTGTAGGATCATACATGTAAGACAAAGAACAGAGATTTATTTTTTATTATTTAATCAGTTACATAAGCCTGACTAGTATAGGAGTAACACAGAGAGGAGCATCTTGCCCAAGGCACCACCACAGTCAGGTGCTTTGCAGCCCTTGGTACTACCCAACCAGTTAACAAAACAACTGTTGACATGCAAACCTTGCTGCCTCCAGCTCTGCCCAGGGACATATAACGTCTGGTTTCAAGACGGTAAGCAAGACTGTTCTTAAATTATTCCCTTTGTAATGAAAGAAGAGATATGTCTTCTCTCTCAGTATGGTCTGAGGGTTCTGTGTTGGGACTCCGTTCCCCAAGATTCAGAGAAGTTTTGCATTTAGCAGTAGCACAGAAAGGCTTGCAGTTCTGTTCTCTTCATGAGCATCGAATTATAAATCCCCACTACATTGATAAAAAAGCATTATCATGCTTTTACAGATGGGGATGCAATGGGAAGATTCCAATATGAAGCTAAGGTGGCACGAGAGAGGTCATGGGCAGAGTCCATCTCTCAGCCAGGACTGAATGTGGAGGTGATTGCTTTCAGTTCTGTGCTTTCAGAGCACCTTTTCCTCCACAATTGCAATTACTCCCACAGTGCTCTCTGAAACGTTGAAAATTCTGTCGATGTAATTGCAATAACCCAAAAGGCCACCAAGAATGACGTAGAAGTAACTTTTAATTGCATTAATATTCTTACAGTTGAAAGAATAACCTCACAAAGGAAAGGAGCTACTCATAGTGCCTTGACAGGACGTTAGCCTTGACATGAGTATGTTGTCAAGACCACAGCAGGCCCACAACTGTGAGCTAAAAGGCTCTCATGAGTAACTCTGAGCAATCTCCCTCTGGAGAGAAAGATGTTGACTTTATACAGTAAACAATTATGAAAAAGAAATAATAACATTATCTGCAGATCAGAGACAAGCCTAGAAGCCATTATGTCCACAAAATTGGCTGGCAGGTCTCCACAGTCCCTGAAGGAGGATGATTTGGAACAGAAATCTATAAAGGGAGAGGAGCTGAGTGATTTGCTTTCTTCAATCATTTTTAACAACTTTGTTAGAGGAAGATCTCCCTGCCATGGGAGTTTAATGTTGCATGAAGAATCCTTCTTTTGTCAATATAAAGAAGCATTGCCCTCTCTAAGGGCATTCAGGGCAAAGATGAGTGCAAGAAGAGCTCTGCATTTGGGAAGCTCTCCATACTGCTCTGTCCAGTGCCCTCCTGAGCTGCTTCCATGTGGAATTAACGGCATGTTTATAGGTGCTTGGTGATGCCGTTATGTGTCACTGTGTGCCTCTTTCTCATATCCGTCAGTGTGCTGTGGAGTTTGACTGTATCTTGGAAACTTGTTCTAGGGAAAAGTGGGTTTAAATTACCCGGACAGTGTGAGGAAGCGGGTCAGGCAAGCAGTCAAACCTTGGTTCCCAGCTTCAAGAGAGTTTCCACCACAGGAATGTGCCTAACGACCTTGGCACTGGAGTGATTCTAACTAGATTCCAGTGGTTAAAAAAAACAACGTGGGAGTTCATTAGCTGGATTTGCAGGCAACAGCCTGGTTTATGTCCAAAGGGGGACATGCCTGTGTCTGTCAGAGTCTCGGGAGTATTCTGGGGAGCTTTACATTCATGCGGTGCTGCCTGTTGTGTAATGCATAGCAGCTGAGACTGTTAAAGTGATTAGAATAATTTTTCTTCGTAGCAACGTTGGATTTTTCTAGAAATGTCGGGTTCCTTTTGCTGCTCGTAAATAAAGACATACGTAAATTTAAGTTCATTACATTTGTTTTGCTAGTCACTGTCTTATAAAGATGCTTTTGCAATGTGACAAGTACATTTGTAAAAGTTGCTGTGACTGCTTTACTAATGCCAAAAAAATGTATGTGTGTATTCACACACTTAAAGACTGAGAATCTATTTTCAGTACGTTGTGGGGAATGGGTATACAGACCTTTCCTGTTACCATGGAAAGGCTAGCACCAGAGCAGCCTTCCAGGAATGAAGTGCTCCTCTGTCTGCGGGTAGACATTGCTTGCTTTGTCGTGCAGGAAGTATTGGTAGAAGATTTTATTGCTGAAATGATGATTTAGAATCTTTCTACAAGAGCCTGCAGTGAAAAGTGCTGCTTAATTCAGCACCAATTAGAGGCAAAACTATTTCTCTTACTAAGTCTTCAGATCAATAGATGAAGATTATACATAGGATTATGGTTCTCACATTTGCAAAGTAGAAAGGTAGTAGAGGGAGTAAATGATTCAGACAAATAGCAGGATCTACAGAATATTTACATCTCCATGTATGTTGGCAGCACTCAGAAGAGCTGCAATAATAACCACTAGTCATAGAGAAATTTCTTTCTGGACAATATCCTAAATGTTTACTAAATTGAGATATTCATCACTTCACTAGAAACCAGAACATAGAATCCTCCCTCTCCTCTCCAGGATCATTTAGGAAAGAAAACCAAAATATTATATATATATATATATAAA
>NW_010261968.1:0-6299 GCF_000690775.1 Eurypyga helias
GTTGACCACCACACTCTGAGTGCGATCATCATTCTCTTAGTATCTATTGCAGGGTAACAGCCACAATCTCTTCTTCCTGCTGTAATCGCCTATAGTGAGGGAAAACACACCCAGACACACTTACTCTAACTGCCCAGAACTTACTCCCTGTTTTCCAAATCTCCAAATGAAGGCAAGTAACCCTAATCCATCCAGCTGTCTGATCTAGTCTGACAAAACACTGGTGGAGTGCCAATACTTGCTTGAGGCTCTGCACTCTTTCAAGGCAGGACACTCTCTACCCCTTCTTGCTGTGACCTCAGTTCATTTGTAAAGACCATTTAATTACTGTTTGGGGTAGACTTATTTAAAGCATATAGCAAGCACTGCCAGTGACAGCAGCAGATAACAGCTTGTATTTGGGGTTTTACTCCTTCATATTTATGTACCTTTGTGGCCAGCTCTGAGCAACAGCATGAATGTTTCTGTAAGTTTATTTGGAGTTCCTGTACATTTATGAGACTCAGCAGAAAGAAAAAAGTTCATGTAAAAAAATCACCCTGCTTGCTAGCTACATTTTTGTATCTACAGATTTAGATTAGTTTTAAGTTTGACTCATTTTAAGATACATTATGCAATGTAAATAGCTGTATTTGGGGCTTTTTTCCCCATTTTTGCTTTTGCTACATTGTAGCTTCCCTGAAAACCACTTTTATCTATTAAAAACAGTAAAAAAGCATGTATAATATAGACCAGTATCCAGTAACATCGTAGACACATACCTGAATACTCTAAACAGGTATTCAGTATGGTAGCCACTTCATATACATATTGTTGTATAAGCTGAAGTGCACACAACAGTAGGGGCAGAGACTCCAAATGTTTCACATGAAGCTCAGATAAATTCCTGGGTAAAGTCCTCAAGTGATTTTTTTTACAAGTTTCAATTTTCTTTGTAAAGATTCAACCATAACAATCACACATCAATGTACAGTGACTTAGCAGCACTCCCAGCAATTAAACATAAAATACCGTTTATCTTAGATGCAGGAAATCCTGATGTCCTCAAGTGAATATTTAGACTGTCTCAGGGACTAGCTGATCAGTTACAGGCATAGTAATAATGAGAGCACAAGGCTTGGTTTCACTACTATAACCTTTACACAAGAAAAGAAATACAGCAAAATGATTGTGGCTCAACCTCTACTACCCATTGTGGCAGTCTCCTTGCAATTAATGTGAAACTGGGTAAACCAACAGACCAACTAAATTGATGAAATTTCTTTCAGTATGTTATATATGGTTCTGAACCTCATAAAAAAAATTAAAGTACAATCCTTAATTCAGATTCTGTGAATATTAAATAGAAAAGAATCAGCATAATCAAATTTGGCAAACTCCAATATGGTTAATTATATTTTGCATATGTAAAAACTTCTTTTCATTTAAATTGAAAAAAGCTATTCTTATTCTCTTCTTGTACCCAGATGGTTGTGTGACACTGATGGTGCCGCTTTTATGTTTTTTTGCATCCTAACTCCTACTGCAAAGATGACTGCATTTCAGCCCAATAAGAAATAGTCTTTTACTTATCCATTAATTTACATTGCCCATGCAATAATGCAATTTTTTTCACAGTTCATTACTCAATTAAAAGCTTTAAATCATTTAAAATGTGCGAAGTAAAACAAAATAAAATTATTATAATCAGAATTCATGTATGTATTTTCCAGAAGAAAACATTACCTTTCCCAGTGGCTGCACACATTGGGGTCTTCCAGATTCAAAGATAAAGTTCTCCCCATCCAATGGTACAGGAGTATAGCCGGGAAGCCAAAAAAGGAGTTCAAATAAAGAAGCATCTTTCCGAAAATGTGGCTGTAAGAAAAAAAATATTTATAATACATTAACAATATTATACAAATAATAAAGGAGTTAAAAATATTGAGCCATATATAATAAAGATATACGATATAAAGCAACAGGTACTTCAAGAAACACACACTGCTTGCCTCGCAGCAGCAATATCATGCTCATTTTGGAAGAACCCAAATGGAGTCATTTCACACCAGTATCAGGGCAGTCAGCTGGTGAACAAACTACCTTGTAGAGGTCCCAAATTGCAGGCAGCCAGGCTCAACCTGTTTAGTGATCATTTGTCCACACCAAATGACAGAGTTGTAATTCAAAACAAAGGCTGGCATTTGATCAAGACCTCAAGAGTAGAAAGATTCAGCTTTTGACACACCGTCAGAAGTCCTGCACATCACTTACTCACAGGAGGGATTTGTGCTACTCTGTTCATTGCCAGCAGCATCCACAACTCCTGCAGCCTAAGCTGACCTCTTATAAACACCAGATGCTGCTCCACCTCAAGCAGCATCTTTTGTAAAAAGCTCTTCCCCAAAATTACGCACTGACTTCATGATGTGGCTTCCCTAAGGACGCTTGAACACATGGGGCCCAGGCGAGAAAGGGGAGTGATACCTAGGGTTTGCTTGCAAAAGGCTGATCCCTAACACCTGGGTACTACCTTGACCTGGCTATCTCCATAAACTGCCTTCCTGCAGGTCCCAGGCAACATCACCATGTTGGACAGATGAAAGTCAGAGGAACAAAAAGCAATATAAAGATGTTCTGCAGGACCTGGGGGAGTGCAGTGAGGGTGTATATTTTTTATGCAAATACATAAATGAAATTATATGTATTCATGAATACTCCTTATGAGTTCTTCAAGTTGCTAAACAACACTACTGGAAGACGCCATGCGAGCTCAGGACTCATGAAAAATGGCACAGTGCTTTTACTAATTAACTGTAATTCTCGCTCAAACAAATTAATTAATCAGGGGAAGGGTTTGACTGACTTTGCTTTACACTGTGAAAAGGCAGCCTTACATGTTATCCTGCATTGTTACTACTCTTTAAAGCCAAATTCCCAACATAGTTCGCAAAAATTCCCCCTCTTCTGCCAGTCATACAGTTCTCAAATAGAATAAAAATCCTGTAATGATTGTAATAACACAAAAAAGTGTTAGGATGATCTTTGAGATTTACTAGATCTATGTTTGTTTTCACTCAAATTATTTTAACTTGCATACTGATGCAACCAATCCACAAATGCCAGAATAAATGCTGCTAATAGGTAATTTGTAATGACTTAAGCCATTTTATTTCCCTTTCAGTGAACATTTGACCCTATATCCTCATTTTCACACAAATTGTAACACTATGTGGCTACAGAGATCACAAAAAAAATGAGACCACTGAGTCTCATCTGTAGTATAAGAAAATAATTTTTAATAAATATGTTTATTTTGAAATAATACAAATATTTTTAACAAAGTAAACTAATCAGAAACGGAAATTTCTTACTTGAAATATTATGGAAAAGAATAAAGCAAATCACACTAATAACTTTCTTTTAAGAGCAAAAAGGCCACTGGACCATGAAAAAAATAGAGATTAAATAGTCTTACTTTACAATGCCTTCTTCAGAAGTCAACATAAAAAGGCTCAAAAAAGAAACTATTATATTTAAATACCTGAGGACAGAGAAATGATACAACTTTGCTAAATCCCTCTTGAAAAATCAGGGCTGCTGAAAGACATTTCATGGTCTGTAACTGTTCTCTGAATGCATACTGCATAGCAAAGTACTCAGTGTGCACTTGTTCAAAAAGCAGTAAAAGCAGCTGTATATTCAGCTAATAATTTCAACGAAGTGGTGATTTCCCTCACTGAAAATAGTCACTTTGATTATGCAGACTGTAAACTGTATTTCCTTTCCTTCTTTTATTCTCAAGTAAGTTTCATTTTGGATATATGTAACAAAATTTAAAATTAAAAAAAAAAATCATTTGCATGAACCCCCAAGTGTAAAATTTGATTGCATTCCAGATCTTTTGCTTAATTATTAAGGACAATCAAAACAGAAAATCAGTACAACTGATTAGCATTGCTAAAGTGTTTCTATTAGCAATAAAAAATGTAGATGACTCATTTAACTCTCGCTATCTACAATTTGCACTGAGATATCCTGTTCAGAGATTCACTTTTCTTATTATATATTGCTTAAATTGTATCACCCGATAATACATCAGCATCTTTACCATCTACATGGACATAGTACCTGTGGTTTAAGTGCTGAAAATGCTCATGTTGGAGAATGCCTTCTCTATGCAAATTAGTGATTAGCAGATGTATATTGAGTAAATAACTCATGCCAAATCAGAAAGCTCCTCTGACCTCCTACAGCATATTGAATAATTTATGTTTCTGAGCCATATACAGGAATTTTGCTGCCAGGCACTGAGCTTTCTACTGTGAGAAGCACCGTTGACCTCCATGAAGAAAAGAAACTTCAAAGAGGCAAATGATTGTTCCCAAAATACTCTCCAATATCTAGAAACACGTTTGGATATAGAGGGGGTGTGGAAGGGGGAAAAGACATTTTTCAAACTTCATAAGGGAGTTGGCAAAATGCGTTTTCCAATAATTTTGATTGTTAACCGGCATGTACAACTTTCTCAGTGCAGGTGAAATCTCTGACTTCACAACCCCACTGATCACACAACAAATCTAATCTAGCCCATAGCATTTTACCACCAGGTCTTTCTTCCACTAAAGTATACAAAAGAGCACATATCTCTCAACAGAACACTAAAATCTTATAGTTCCTTAGCATTCTTCATACTGTTTGAGGCAAAACTTCAGCTGACAAAACTGCACCTTTACTCTCATTTGGGCATGATCTTTAAGGTAGGTCCTGTGCTGTATGAGGTCTGCTTAGCTCAGAGACTTGACTGTTTCTCTGGACTTCAGTACAAATCTATTGTATTAAAATGTTAATAGGAAGTAAATACAGCTGCATGAAGCAACTATAGACTATTCCCCTACATTTCTGTAATCTAATTAAGGAAATTTAGCTCATTATCCATTTATTGTATCAAAGGAAGATAATAATAGTCAACAATAATAGTCATATTAAAAAATTAACTTGATCATCCCAAGGAATATAATCATTACTAACAAGCTCATTTTAAAATGGTGTAGCAGGTGTACAGGTGTCGCAAAAAAATATTCTCACAAATTAGATGTACTGCCCTAAAATACATTTTAATGTGAGCCACTACACAAACTACATTCATCTCAGTAGTAAGCAGATGATAAAGCCTGCATGTGCACTATACAAAGACAGTTACTACCCATCATCTGACATTTTGTACGCACTTTCTCTGCTACTACAAACAGCTTTGACCATTTTGCAAACGTTTTGGTTTGGGTTTTTGGGGTTTTTTTGGGGGTGGTTTTTTTTGTTGGTTTTTTTTTCCTGTAGAGTTCAAGATCAAAACCAGAAAAAGAGTAGATAACTAAAGAAGGTGAACAAATGTTTCTTCTCTATGCAGTGAAAACTGAGACACCATTACAAATCAATCTCTCCATGCACCCAGCGCAGAGCAACAAGCAAAAACCAGGGCACACAACTCTCCTTCATATTTGTAATCACAAAAGGTAAAAGTGGAACTGAGGGAGTGGGGGATGGTAAACCAATGCAAAACATAGAAGAAGTGAAGGTTCTGCAAGGCTGCAAACAAGTGTTTTTGGGTCAGCAAAATCAAGTGTCGCTGGCGAATTAAGCAGGATTAGAACTGCATGAGCAACAGAGAATAGTATGATACAGTTGCTACATGACAATGAATAGAATAGAATCATAGAATAGAATCTATGATTCTATGACATAATCTACCCAAGACTAAGGAAAATGCTGAAGCAGCATTCTCATTAGTATTGCTAAAGCATTTTTACCACTGCAACATAAAGAATGCAGCAGGAACGTGCCATTTACTTAGAAGACAAACTTAGAATAATAAGTTTCATACTCTCTCATGGTATCCCTACGGATTTACAACACTCATTTCTGCCTTTCTGCTGTAATACAGCATGGGTATGTCAAACTGTTCCCTGGCCTATAATCGCATGGGCCACTTATATTACATTAATTCCACTTATATTGCATTAACCTGCATGCACAGCCAATGCTACTTTAAAAATTATTCATTCTGTCCATCGTAACTAAACTTTCAGACTGAGTTGTAAACCACACAGTCATTACTTCAGGGTCCCTTGCTGGTGCCTCTGCCATCGCACACTCCAGAGCATGACAGAGCCAGGACCCCATAACAGACTTAGTGACTGCCTCCTGCAATTGGAAATTACAGCTCCAGATGAGACAAAAACTTTTTCAAAAGACTTTCTGGTAAAGAATACTTTGGTATTTCACTTTCTACATTTTTCACAATCACAGAATCATAGAATGGT
>NW_010261969.1:0-1020 GCF_000690775.1 Eurypyga helias
GGCTTTGCACAAGTCCAAGTAGATTGGAATATGTCACCTTGTACAACTTCTAGTAGAAAGTTCTTTGATTCAAAAAGGGGGTCCATTATGCATTAGTTTTTTAATCCAAAATAAGAATATATTGCCCATCCTGGGCCCTTGATTTCTTGAAATTCAGCTTCCAGAATCCCCTCATTAGGTCTTTCAGAGCAGCTCTTAATCTATAAAGCATAATATCCTGGTTCTACCTGTCATTTACCAATGTAAAATCGTGCCCCTCTGTCTTTCTGTAGTAGTGGAGACACTTGACTGACCCAATGCTCATCAAAGGAACAAAAGAAATTGAAACCTGTTAGCTTATTTCAAATTGATTTCCACCTTCAGAAGTCCAATGTGCCAACCATAGAAATATGGTTGAACTCTGGTAGCCAAGAGCTTGCCTTCCACCACAGAAACTCCAGACAAGATCTCACTGACAAATTTCAGATTAACAAGAACGTCACTGCAAACCCATCTCGTAGTCCAAGGGCTGATGCACAGAGGTGTGGAGGATCCTATCAGAGAGGTCACTGAAGTTGTGAGAGTAATTCCTGTATCGTAAATGGGTTGATTTGATGACAATGGTTGTAGAGCTTCCACCAAATAAGATACATTTTTGTTTTGGAGAAACAAAACATTTTTAAACTGACAGATTTAGACAATCAGATTGAAGAGAGACGTGGGACATCCTACTGCAGCTGTTTCCTCTGGCATTGTCAGTTTTAGCAGTTTTAGACCATTTCTTAGCTGTGACTCTTTTGATTCCATAAAAAGTTGTATAGCAGGAAATATCTGCAGATCTCTGTGGTGTATTTCCAGTGTCTACATGTTTGAGTCCTCAGAAGAGTATCAGTTGCTTTAGCGCTGGTGCTAAAGGTTGATTCTTTGCTCTACTATTGGGGAAATATCATGTTTCTAAATATATGGAGCAAAACCTGTAGCTATAGTTTGATGTATACTTGATAGCAACTTAGGAATGGAAAGATAAACGCTCTTCATTCC
>NW_010261969.1:1031-5011 GCF_000690775.1 Eurypyga helias
ATTTAATATTAACATTGTGAGAGAAGGTTTTACAAGTAGAACAAATTGCTTAAAATGACACTGCCACTTCTGAGCAGTCTTTTGTGCCTTTATACTAACTTAATGAATTGTCTAACAATAGAACACACTTTCAAAATCACTCAGAAGATTTTAACAATGTACAACCAGAAGGTCAAGAGTAAGAGAGAGCAGAGCAGATTCCAAAGCAATTTAGTACATTTTATGACTGCCAACTGTTTTCTGTGTATGCACTTTAAATCCAAGTCAAGCTGCAAATGAATCGATTCTGGTGATCTCAACTTAGTGTTATAAAACAGTATGTATATTGCAGAATTGCTGCACATTTTGGCACAGTTATGGAAAAATAGTTATGCCTAAGTGAAGAAGGCTGATGTTTGCTCAGGCAGCGAAGAAGTTTCCCAATGTCTATAATTTTTTACTTTAACAGAAGATACCAGCTTCCAAACTACCAGGATTCCTCCATGTGATTATTGTTAGGAACAGCTTGTATGAGAACCTGTGAACATCTGCTGATAACTTTTTTAAAATATGTTGTTTTATTAGACATTTTTTTCCCACTGGTGTGTTAGACTCAAATTTCTTTTTCTAGTGAGGATGGTTGTGCAGAAATACCACCTGTTGTTACCAGCTCTGTGAAAGGTTTTCCAGCTTCTTGCTAGTTATAACACCTTTCCTGTGAATATCATTCCAACAGAGTAATCCAGCCAAAGGGATACAAAGGTCTCACCAGGAGGAAGACATGACGGAGCACTGAGTTCTAACTATGTTTGTATAAGCAATTATCCCTAGCTACTCACTATTTCAAAATAATTGGATCAACAGTGTGTTTTCTTTAAGAATAGAATAACTCTTACTGCTAGTTTTGGCCACACATTGGTTCGTGTTGTAAGCAAGGCACAATTCTCGTATGTAATGAAAGTTCAGAGCAAACTAGAACAGGAGCTATTTGTTTATCTAGTACGATGGCTGTTCTTATTATAGAATACTGCAAAATGTGTGCTTTACTCTATCCCGTTATTTTATTTTGTTATGCTGGATCTTAAGAAATACATCTGAATTAAAAAAATGTTCTTCAGCAATGAAATAGTATTATACTGCTTGGACATACTGATTTCTGGGCACAAACCTGTATGCTTTCATTTTAGCGTTCAGAGGTTCTGAACTCTCCCTCCGAATTTAAGGCTGAATTGTAAATGGAGTTAAATTAAAAATTTAACAGTGTCAGGAAATTTCTGATTATGTGCTGAATGCTTTCAATTAACTGAGGTAGGAAGAACGTTGTGTTATATTTAAAAAGTGTTTTTTTAACATATGGATTAGACAGCATAAGTGCTTTAGAGACTATATATCTGTTTTGAGAAGGAATAATTTATTCTTTTTGGATAAGAAGAACTAAATATACGGTTATTGGGAATATTGTCAGCTGGTTTTATTACATCATTAATAAACTTTAAAATATTAAACATTCATGCGTTTAGAGAAGAGCTTGTAACCCAGTGTATAGCAACTATACTGTTCCCTTTGCCACGACCTTATTTTATCATCAGGAGAAACCTAGAGAGGATCTTGGATCTAAAAGCATTGAATTCTTTTTTGCCATTGTGTTCATACAATACCATTCATTTTAGAAAGACTTACTTGATTCTCTTTTTCCTTGGACTTCGTGTTACTTTGCGATAGCAGGACATAATGCCACCGGTTCCACCTATATACAGTGAGAACTACAGAGATTATATGTTTAAAAAAACCCCTTTTTTCTTCCAAGTTTCCCTATTTCTTGGAATCACTCTTTACCTATATGAAGTGTTATATTAGAATAATGCATTTTTGACAAATTTGAAATTACAAAAAATTATATTTCTATTCCTGTTTTCTGAAATGAACAGCAGTAAGAATCTAAGCTAATTCTTTTGATCAGAATTTCAATACTTTTGATTCCTGCAATCTACCTGTTTTGGTAACTGGGAGTAGTGTTACTACTGGTTGCTCTCGGTGGTGCTTTGCCAGGAACTGGCATTATCCCAGAGATTCTGACTCCAGTCTTCAGAGGGATTAAGAGTATGAATGTTTTTTTGCAACATAGCCATAAAATTTATGCCAGAGTGAGTCTAGCTGTAATGTTGGAGTGTACATTATTTCATACTGCCTTCTCCTTTATCTTAGAAGAAGACTTATCTGTTCCAAAATAAATTCAAAACACAGAGCTGAACCCACACAAAATACCACTGCTGATCTTGAACTGTGCAATGCTGACTTTTTGCCAAGCATGTCTCATCTCTCATTCAAATGTCAGTCCTTTAATTCCAGGCACCTTCCTGTTGCACAGACCAGAGGAAGAACACAGTATGTTAAGCGACATGCTGAAAATCCAAATACGTCAGATGTGACCTGCATGAAATCATCTGAATATCTGTTTTGTGCTTTTGTGATCATTCTTTCTTTCTTAAGAGTTGTTTTAATCAGCCGACTTTCAGCTTATTTTCCCAAATCTCTTTCTGATGAACTCTCTAGCCAACAGAACCTGTCTATTCACAGGATGCTTATAATGCATCCATTGAGTTTTTTTTAATTAAGTACATTTTGAAAAATTTGATTTTTCTACTTACAGCATGATATTGAAATTATAAGGTAAGAATACAACAGAGGATATCCAGTTTTTTGGCTGCAAGTGTCTCATTCTGTGACTAAACTGAGTAATTTTTCTTTTCTATACTATTTTAAGAATTGCATATAAATTATGACTCTTATTCAAGCTTAAAAACAAAATAAATTTTAAAGAGCACTAATATTTATTTATAATGAGCATACATTAATTTAAAAAATACCAGTCCCTTCAGTGTCAATATGAGGGAATGTTTAGCTCTTTCTCAGTGGCAGGTTCAATAGTTTTGGATTATTAGATAATAGCTTGTGTGTGGTTTTGTTCATTTGTGAGCTTAGTGGAACTGAAGGTGAATAGACAAAGCACTGCACCAAGATTTCAGTATAAATCCTTTTCTGAGGAGTGGAGCCGACAGAACTCCTGTCTCGCATTTTGCTTTTTGCATCAGAGCAGAGTATGCATAAAATCTGATAACAGTAGGAGTGACTATGAGAGTTGCCAGGCTTTTGTATTTATTTACACAGATGTAAATAAACAATGTGCAGCACAAAGGACAATTACATCCAGTAACCTTAACAGCAAAATTAGTTTATGCTGTAGTAACTATTCTCTGGTAATGCAAGGACAATGGAAACTGTATGAGGAAATATGAGGAAGCAAAGTTCCCATTTGCCTTGAATAGCCTTTAGCAAATTGTTTAAGTGTAAAGTATTCGACAAAAAAAATAATTAAAAGTTAATGGAACTTAGATTTGATAAATCATGCCATTAGGAGTCAGATGCCTTAAAAGAACACCTGGGCCCTTTGTGGAAGGAAACAGGAGAGCTGGTTTCCCAGGATATGGAGATGGCCAAGGTACTCAATGCGTTTTTTGCCTCAGTCTTCACTGTCAGGTCTCCAAGCCATACCCCCAGAGTCATGGAAGACAAGGGCAGGGACTGGAGGAATGGAGAGCTGCCCATGGAGAGAGGATCAGGTTCATGAACACCTGAGGAACCTGAAGTTGCACAAGTCCATGGAACCTGATTAAATACATCCGTGGGTCCTGAAAGAACTGGCAGATGGGGTGTTAAACATCTATCCAGCATATTCGAGAAGTCATGATGGTCTGGTGAAGTTCCCACTGACTGGAAAAGGGGAAACATAACCCCATATTTTAAAAAGGAAAAAAAGAGGATCCAGGGAACTACAGGCCAGTCAGTCTCACCTCTGTGCCTGGTAAGGTCATGTAGCAGATCCTCCGGAAAACCATGCTAAGGCACATGGAAAACGAGGAGGTGACTGGTGACAGCCAACATGGCTTCACCAATGGCAGATCATGCTTGATGAATCTGGTGGCCTTCTACCATGGGGTCAC
>NW_010261970.1:0-1953 GCF_000690775.1 Eurypyga helias
TAAGTAAATAAATAGATAGATAAATGTCTAACTAAATTATCCAACCTAATTCAACCTTGGTAGCAAACAAAATATTTCTTGGGTAATACTCCATATTGAAAGTCATAAATTTAAGTTTCAGTACTACAGATGTTTACACATGTCCGAGTTATCTAGAACCCATTAGAGACTATCATTGAGTGCAGTCCCAAAGAAAAATACACAGCTATGCAGATGGAAACCACACGTACACAGAAACCATCTCCAGTGATCTGGCTGATCAGCACATTTATTTAGCAATTGATTAGTTGTGTAAACTACATAGTTCATATACAAACATCTAAGGTCATATCTCCAGACTATCTGCAACATCATTTCAGGGTTATAAGACACAATACAGGGCTTCTTGAAGACCTGTTTTTTGTTTGTTTGTTTGTTTTTTTCTTGGGTATTAGTATGGCATCTAGAATGGTACTAGTAATTTACAGTGGTTGAACTGTACCTTCATGACTAAATGTCCAGTGACAACACTGTGAGCTTGAATACTAGTCTAACTGACATGAATTTCACAGATATTTGTATCTGGTTCCAAATCCCACATGGTGACTTACTCAGGTTTTCTCATTGTGTTTCAGGCCATTATGTACTGGGCTGAAAACAGCAGTTTTCTCCACCTTACATTTAAAAGGCATTGAATGCTTCTCACTGTCGTTGTAGTCCAAATTGTGGTCTTCATGGAAACTTGTGACAGCAATTCCATGAGATCACAGATTGTCTTTTCTGGGATGATTTTTTAGAGTTCACATCTCATTTTCTGGTTTTATTACATTGCTGGGGCATGAAGACCATGTTAGAGGACAAATGATAAATAATAGTAAATAATAATAATATTACCTTATAACACAATAATTTCTTGGCATGGAAGTTATCGAACATATTTAATTAGAAAAATAAATTTCTTTTCTGGAGGAGATGGATTTTTTTTCATTCTAATTTTGGGTGCTTTTTTTTTAAATCCGTCTCTGTTTTGTGTTCTAGGAAAGGTATATATGTGAGTTCCCTCCTATACCACAGGAATGGCAGGCACACAGCTGCATAAATGTTTCAACAGTTAAATGATTAAATTTAAGTTCTCTAATTTAAAATGTTATTATCTAAACTTAAGACAGAGAGAGAATGGGCTCTGTTGATACAGTGTGAATGTGCCGTTTTATAGCATCAGCATATAGAGGAGTGATATAAGGAGGCCATTACTTACTCTGGGAAGGACAATCTTTTGCCAGTAATAGCTGTTACTCAGGAAACAGACACCACCCGCCTTGAATCTATGATAAAAAATCTGTTGGACTCCAGTGCTTAGAGGTAGTGGGTTGTAAAATGTCAGTAAATCAAATTATTAACATTCTATTATTAACTAGGGATATTTAGGAATTTGCAGCTGTCTGAAGATGGCAAAGTATCTACAAAATTTAAGGAAGAGTTAAGGACTGCATAATAGAAGATTAACTTAAAACAGAGTAAACTCAAGATAACATTTGTCATCAGGAATGTGGAGTAGAGGGAGAGTTTTCAATATGACTGCTTTATCCTCAATTTATGAGGCATCCTACCAAAAATTTGCAAAAAAACAGTAGGAGAAAAAGAATCCCCAACAGCTAAGTTGAATGTAGTTTGGAGATTTTTGCACATTTGTACAGGCTTGTTTTACCTTCTAATTGTCCATAAAGAAACATTTTCATTATTTGAACAAATTTGATTATTGACCTGTTCCAAAGTCAATCAAAACTCAATAGAAAGATAAAGAGACATTTTTCTCTGTCCAGCAAGACTAGAAATACCTATCCCTTTTCATATGTTGATTATACTACCTGGACATTCTTCATGCATTAATAGATTTACCTTACAAAAACCTTAGCTCCCTCTGGGTAGAAAGCTAAAAAACACATTAACTTGCCCAAAATATATATTAAAAAT
>NW_010261971.1:0-4264 GCF_000690775.1 Eurypyga helias
GGGTGGGGGGGTGGGTTGGGTGTTGAGGAGGAGACAGAGAAATGGGAATGAATTCTTGTTATTATGAGCTCTAAGAGGAAGTAATAGAAAATGCTGAGTAAGAAAAGATGGACAGAAGAAAGAGCATATACCATATTGTACTAACTCTCAAGCATACCTTTGAAATATTTTCATCTTGAAAGTATCAAAGGGTTATATGCTTTTGGGATTTGTCTTACACTTAATCATTCAAGCTATCAAACTGGACAGGTTTGCAGTGCTTGCACAGCATCACACAGGTCACACACTCCAGCAGTGAAGTCTCTAACCTTAGAACTATTTGCAGACAAGACTCTGAGCAATCTGACCTGACTCTGAAGTTGGTCTAGATGGCATCCAGGCATCCCTTCCAACCTATTTACTCTACGGTTCTGTATGCCACTGCTGCTCTTGCTAGAAGAACTTCGAGAGTTCAGCAATGTGTTATTATTTTGTATGTAAACAGCCATGCTTTTTTTAAATTATGAGCTCCTCACATAATCAGCTAAAGAAAGGTAGTCATCTCTTATGTCAGTGTCACAGTGGCATTTTGACTGGAAAAGTGGTGCTTTGCAAATGTCAGCACTGGGAGTTTCCAGTTTTAAGCTTCTGGTGTTCTCCACATATATAAATAGAGGAATGAAGTTCTTCTTCCTTTATTTACCATTCTCTAGAAATATGATGACACTAGAAATTTTGGAGAACCATCTAGTTCTGTACAACATATGTATCTGTAAAGGCAATGACCCTTTTTGAAAGAAAATAAATGATAATGCCATGAAAGAATTGATGGCTCATTGGCTGTACCTCTGCTCCTGCAGCTGCTGAAGATGAAGGGAAGTTTTTCAACACTAAACTAAGAAATAGGAAGTACTGATAAGTACTTACTTGCTGGAAGAGGCTGAGTTGAATCTCTAGATCCGGTACTTCTTGGAGATGTTTATTCACAGAAATAATTAACCAATAAAACAAATAATCTACTGCAGCAAACAGAAGCCAGATGCAAAGATGAATAATTACAGGGAGAAAAAAATACTGCATGTTTTTTCTGTCCTTTCTTGTGAGGCAGAAAGATGGGATTGTCACATAATCTTTTCTTTCTTTTCTGTTAAGTGGCAGAAGGCAGAGTCTTTTCTGTTGTTTTTGGTGCTCATCAAATGCAATGAACTGTTTAGTGATATAAGTATTCTTAAATTTGGCACTCTGAGAGCCCATGAATTTTTTCATAAAGAGGCCAGTTCCAAAAGAAGCTAGAAAAATCCCCACTATAGGCAATATTTTCTGACCTATATAGGGCAGTATTGTCAGAATAAAAGATATCTGGTTAGCAACTCTCTGGATTTCTTGCTTTGTGTCATTTAGCTCTTGCTTTAATGCATCATTTGAAATGGAATAAGATGGTGTGAATTCCTGCCTTAGGAACACTATACCTTTAGGTAATTCAGTGGAATGCTTGGCCACCTCATAAATCCACTTTACTGCCTCAACATAATATTTTATCAAGGCAAATTGCTCATACTCCAAATGACAGGTTATACTGTCTGCCAGAACCCTCAGGTTGTGAAAAATATTTTGGATGTGGCCGGCCACCACGATGCCTGTGCCAACAGTAATAAGAGCATTTTGCAGTCCGCAAGAAAGAAGGAACAGGATGCTAAAACAGCGCAGGTGCTTGAAACAGGAGAGCGCGATAGAAAGGAAGACCCAGATGAATCCAGAAATCAGTAAGGGACCCAAAGGGTGGTGTGCCAGGGAGAAGTGCGTGCCAAGGAGTAAGAGAAAGCTTGAGAGGAAGCCAACTGCAGAGCAAACTGCAAAAAGCTGCATCAGATACTTCCAGCCAGGCTTCCTTTCGGATATAAATATTCCCCAGGCATTCTGTGCTATTGAGACAAATGTTTGCATTTCCTTCAGATTGTTGCGGACACTACGATAGCTTAAGCTAGAAGAAAAGGAGAACAAAGATACTGTTAGTTACAGGGTCCCACTACTGACAACAATGTGCTTTTAATTGGCTGGTCAGTAGTATTACACGCTGCAAAAAATGCAGGTCTGGCTCACATGGGGGCTGAACCTCCCCACATGAGACCCAAATCTTCGTCCCCACTATCACATATAGAAACATGGAAGACTTGACTGTAAAAGATATTCTATCTTTTTATCCAAGTATTTCTGTCCTTTAATGTTTTGTAAACTCTGATTTCTCATTTGCTATATAGACACAGCAGTGTATATATATATGTGTATGTTTGTGCATGTATGAGGAGAGAATGAGAGGGACACAAGCCTCCTGTAGCACCCAGCGCTTCCCGGCAGGTGCTAGCTTTGCCTCACAGGGACTCTGGGAACAGAAAGAGGGGAGCATGGAAACTTCCCATCAGTACACCGATGCAGGGCAGTGTGACTGGAACTGTGGGGAGCAGCCAGAGCAGCTGCTGGGGAGGGAGGAATGGGATGAGCATCATGTGCACACTGACCAGGGTGGGGGAATGAAGCTCTTCTTTTTCAGCTGGAGGTAGGCCAGTACAGAGGGAAACGTGTCTCAGAGGCATCATTTCTTCTTTGGGTCTCTCCTGGGATAGCACAGCTACAAATTGGCCCATATACACCTTTAACCCTAAATTGCCTGTACTTGTCACTGTCTCTCCTGACTACCAGCATGCCCATACTGTAAATTACAGAGTCGCCGTGTGAGATTCAATTCAGTTTGATGAGCGACAGTGCAGTGCTCACACATTTCCTTCTTCTCTTACAATATAATATTTATAGTGCAATTTGTCCAAAGATGCAACATCAATTTATATGCATATTAGACTTTTAACGTACTAGAACAAGTAAGATACTAATTAACTAAAATAAACTGTCGCAATTTTATCCTATAATAGGAAACAGTTGTCTTCACAAATACAAGCTGCAGATAATACTTTGTCTTTTGTTTAACTTGAACACAGCAGGTAGCCAGGAACCAAACTATTATTTTGTACACATACTGCATTTTACTGGCACTTGATTTCATGAATTCTGCTCGGATTCACCATTTTTCCTTTCCTCTCTTTGTAATTAGCTATTAGCTATGTCATTATCAGCTTTGCATGCAGCAGGAGTTGAGGGTGATTGGAGCAGGCAACTGACTCCAGCTGGGACCTTCTTGGGATGCTGTGCTGAGTGTGCTGCTTTTCCTTGGCCTCCCTTGGGCCAGATACTTTATAGTGCTGAGGACTACCCTGAAAGATAGTAGGGATTTATGGTGGGCAATAGTTGCCAGGGTGGGCTCAGTCCCTGGTATTCTCACTCTGCTTGGGAAGACTGAGGAAATTGCTTTCCTCCAGGGCCTTAGTGAACGTAGTTGTAAAGTGAGTATAACAGCAATTAGCAATTCCTTCACAAGAGCGAAATCAGTTCATTAACAAAGTACTTCCACAAAGTATTCTGGGAACTGTAGGTAGAAGTCTCCATGTGTTTGGGGAAGTGATGCAATCTAGGTGGGGAGGAGAGGTAGCAGCTGAGCTACAAGACTCCAGCTGGGAGCAGAGCTGTCCTTTGCTTACATGGACAGTCTGCCTTGCCCTCTTCCTACTGAACTAGAAATTAACAAGGCATTTTTAGGAAATGTAATTAAAAAGGAGATATTCATCATCCTGGAGTCAAGCAGAACCAGACCTAACAGCCAGCAAACCCTGCCAGTGAATCCTGAACTTCCTAGGCTGGATCCTTAAACGGTATGTGCCATGACATCTTCTTGGTAGAGCTAAGAAAAATTGCTGTATACAGTGAATGAATCTGGAGTTCTGTTTTTGATTTAAGAAGCCATAAAAAAAATCAAATGCTAAAAAACTAGCATTTATATAATATTATGCAAAAACCTCTGTATGAGAAAATAACACATTTTGAGTTTTATTTTGCAGCACTGATTTCACAGCTTTTCTCAAGCACAGTTTCTGCATGGTTTTGTGTGTGTGTATGTATGGGTATGGCATATTCCTGCTAATGTTTATAAGCATTTGGTAAATGGCTGCAACATGTGGCAGGGAGTTTGGCATGAGTTCATCTAAGAGTTGGAGAGAGAGTCAAGAACAAATCCTTAGAAATAACACAAGCTGGACTTCTGGACCAGAAGTCTGGAGACATGCAAAATATGGACAGAATTTGAAAATAATAAAAGCCTCCTTTAGTGGGCAGATTCAATGCTGTTATGTGAGACAGAATGATAGAATAATTTACTTTGGAAAAGACCATTAAGATCATC
>NW_010261972.1:0-917 GCF_000690775.1 Eurypyga helias
TTGTTAGTGATTTACATTCACCTTTCATTGTCTTGTGGTTATTAACTAAATATTTTTGGGGGGTTTATATCATTCTTTAGGTGCAGGTGTTTGGATTGTATTCAGCGGAAGAGTTTCATGAAACGTTTGACTGCCCTATTAAAGTAAGTGCTTGTTTTAATCTTTAGTAATTGTGTTGTTGTCGTCTTTAATAACAGAAAGGTCACATTGAATCTAAATGAGAGAGAGGAATACCACTTCCTTGTAATGTTATTCAAGTCACTAGAAAACAGTTACCTATCTCAATATAAAAGCTTTTGATCTGGTTAGGCAGGAATAAAGCTGATCTTGGTTTTGTAAGAAGTATTATTGAGTTTTTCAAATACAAAAGGCAAAGCGAAAGAGAAATTGTCCTGTTTCAGCTGTTACCTGTCTCAACATATTTCTTTCTTTGTAGATCTGGGATATAAATTCTGAGGTTTCTGCTAACTGTGAGGTCAATATTTTGCAACCAATTTGTATCCGTTAAACCTATCTCGGGATAAGGGAATGGGTGGTGATGCTGAGGGACCCTGTCTGAAGGGAAAACTTCAGTTATACTCTGCTTGAGAGATGTGTGGCTGCCTGGCCGTTGAAAATGCAACTCTAGAAGGTGTATAGAAGGATCTGGCTTTCATGGCATGAAACCTTCCTTGAAGGAGGAAGGATGGTGTGGGCAAATGGTAGCCTTTTGCTGCTGAGCGTCTTCCATGTGGCAGCTGCTCGTGGGAAAGGGGAAAAAGGAAGAAGCTCATTAAGTTTCCATCAGATGCCCCTCACTTAGCTCCAGTGCCTTACTGCTCTTATAGCTGGATCTCCCACGCTTGACTTGGAACACAAAGCCCTTTTTGGCTCTGTTGATCCATCTGAATGTGGGGCTGGCGCTTCTCCTGGTAAGG
>NW_010261972.1:948-4198 GCF_000690775.1 Eurypyga helias
GCGTGACGCTACGTGGTTGTGGGACAGGGCTGAGATGTGTGTGCCCTCTAGGCAGGCCCCACAACACGACTTCCTTGGAGAAACCCTTGCTCACAGCAGTCCCATGCTAGGTGGTCCTAATTCTGCTCCTGCTGGGCAAAGAAGTAGTTGTTAGGTGTAACATAGCCCTTAGAGTTAGGGTGTAACTTGTCACATGCCCTACAACATAGAGATGTATGAAACAACTAGGGTCTACTTCAGAGGCAGAACTCAGCTGTAACACTTGATATTTGGTAAGGAGTTATCTAGTTTAAAAATTGATGCAGCTCTATCTGTAAACTCTTATTTAAGCTGTAATCCTTTCTTTTTTTCTTTTTTTTTCTCCTCCCCTACTCTTGATACTCAGATTGTTGCTGTTCATCCTCATTTTGTACGAACCCACTTCAAGCAGTTTGTAACAGGAGGGAAAAAGGTAAGCTGTCATAACGTAATGAACTTAGGCTATCTTTAAACAGCTTTTAAAAATAGCTCAGAAGGCTGTATATGTGATTGCTAGCACCTAGAGCAAAGAATTCTGCTTTTTCCTTCTTTTTATGCTTATATTCCAAAGCATTCTTTCTTAATTAAGACTAATTCCAGGGGGAAAATAGTACACTTTTAATTTTAAAAACATGTTGCAACAAGTAGAGCTTCAAACTCGAAGTACTTCTGTCTTCATAGTCTGAACAAAAAAAAAAAAGGTAATTTACATTTCCTAGGCCAGATTTCCTCCATTTTTTTTAATTTGTTGAAGTGGGAGCCTAAATTAGACCTTAATACTAATCTTTTACAATGTAAAAAGATCAGTATTGGTCTTGGTGTTTGGGATTTTTCTTTGCTGTAGCTGTGGGTGATCTCTTGTTTGTTTGGTTGGGTTTTTTTAAGTAAACAAACCCAAGTATCTTCATCAGGTCTTGTTCATGGTGGGTATTTTGTTTTTTTCTTTATTTTTAAAGTAATTCAGGGGAGCTCTGGATAGAGTAGAGCTCCCACTTTTTGAAGTACTTGTGTCTATGTAGTCCAAGTCTTCTGTTTTGGGCAGTTCAATATTTTGAGTGTGCGTTATTGGTGTAGGACACAAGTGTGACTTCCAGAATACAACTGCTTCTAGGTGCTGCAAGTATCTTGTATCACGTTGAATATTTTGAGTCAAAATATGGAAAGTTTGATTTGAAACAGTTTCTTGAATTCATGGAATTCTCCTCTTGCCTTCTCTTATGAATTAAGGCTGAACAATCCTCACTTATAGATGTGTCAAGCCAAATGCCCTGATTCTCCCTTACCAGCATGTAAGAAATACGGGCAGCAAGCACTGAATACAACTTCATTTTCATTAACAGTTCAATGTGTTTCAAAGCATAGCTGTGTTTTATTTTGTTTTTTAAGTGGCATGTACGCTTGACAGCTTCTGCTGGCTGGTTGGAGTTGGTGTTGTCCTTAAAATAATGCACAGTCAGTATATGTCTTCGTCAGCCACCAGTTTGTGAAGATTTTTAGTGCTGATAAAGGTGGTATGGAAACAGGGAAGCAGGGAATTAATAGAACAGGGCTCCGTCAGGTGGTAGAAGAGCTTGCGCTCACCTGATGCCGAACAGAAAAAAGCATCAGGGAGTTAACACATTCTCTTTGGTTATCTTTGATTACTTGACAGGTTGTTTTATATTCTGTCCTCTGGGGAACGGTATATTCGTTCTTAATGCATTCATTTTTTTGCTGAGGAACTTTCCTCTTCAGGAAAACTTTAATTGACATCTTAACAGAAGGTATTTAGTATTGAAATAAATGTCCCTCGATGCCTGTAATTTGATTCTATTGATACATAAAACCAACAAATAAAACTTCTTAGCCTTGTGGTAGAAACCCTTCCCCTTTTCTCCTCTCCTCCAAAAGGAGCGTATATGCTTCTATAACAGCAACAACAAAATGCACCATGAAAATTCAGAAAGGTAAATTCCACCAACTTATTTACTGAAGATATTTCTTTTTCCTTTTCTGAAAATTAAAATGCCTTGAAAAACATTCTGCTTTTTATTTACACCTCTCCTTAAGTCTAAAGCCAAAGAGCTGTATGGGGGCAGCAGGCAACGGGGAGCTGGTGCACAAGAGTGAGGAGGAGTGGGCTGAAGCACACCACCTCAGGCTGTGGGTCTCGCATCTTGCTCTGCGTCTGAAGGTTGTGTAGTTGGGTGAGCTCCTTTGAGGAGGGTGAAGGGATGGGACGTCCTGTGGCTCCTAAGGTACATTTAGCCTTTCCCTGGACACAGCAACTTCGTAGCTGGTAGCTACCAGTGATGGGAGGCACACTGCCTGACTTCGCCTCCCACCCCAAGGCAGGGATAGCAGTAACCATGGAGGTAAGGCTGTCCTCATTTTGGATCAAGCTTAAGAGAAAAGCTTTGCTTTAAGGCCCTCATGGTATGCTCTTTGCCTGAGCTACATTCAGTAATAATACAGTGTGAATCATAGAATCACAGAATGCTTTGGGTGGGAAGGGACCTTAAAGACCATCCAGTTCCACCCCCCCTGCCATGGGCAGGGACCCCTTCCACTAGACCAGGTTGCTCCAAGTCTCATCCAGCCTGGCCTTGGACACTTCCAGGGATGGGGCATCCACAGCTTCTCTGGGCAACCTGTCCCAGTGCCTCACCACCCTCTCCGGGAAGAACTTCTTCCTGATATCCAATCTAAACCTCCCCACTTTCAATTTAAACCCGTGACCCCTTGTCCTGTCACTACAGACCCTTGTAAAAAGTCCCCCCCAGCTTCCTTGTAGCCCCTTCAGGTACTGGAAGGTGCTATAAGGTCTCCCCGGAGCCTTCTCTTCTCCAGGCTGAACAAGCCCAACTCTCTCAGCCTGTCCCCATAGCAGAGGGGCTCCAGCCCTCGGAGCATCTTCGTGGCCCTGTGTGAACTCTTCGCCGAAAGGATTGCAGGGTCTTTGTTTTCTGTTGTTCTAGGAGATGTTGACATATGTTTATTAGCATTTTAGATATTGGATTTATTTAAAATTGTTAAGATAATTTGAGCAGATAAAAGGACCCAGAATGAAGTTTGGTGATTTTCTCAAACCCTTCTAGTTAGCTGCATTATGAACACTTTAGTCTCAGAATGAGAGAAGGATGGTCTTGATTTCCTAATTGAATTTCATGCTGATCTTGGTTGACAGTGAAACAAAGTGAAGAAGCTAAGCAAAGCGTGCATTCAGGAAGCAAGAACTTCCTGCCCACCCACC
>NW_010261973.1:0-3881 GCF_000690775.1 Eurypyga helias
AACCATTCTGTGATGCTGTGATTGTATGAAAAGGCAATGAAGGACCACTGCTGGAATCAGGAAGGACTGCAGGTGATCTCCTCCTTTGATGGAAAAACCTGATGCCACCACCCCTTCCTGCACACAGAGAGAGGGCCCTGGTCTCAGAGGCACAGGGCAGGTCATATCACTGTGTCTACCTTATTTATTATTTGGGAATTCTTTGGGGCATGGGCATGTTGCCCACTCTTTTTGATGTTTGCAATTGTAGTGGAAGTTCATTGTTTGCTTATAAAGTAGCTGCCCTTTCCTTTTATAAAGAGGAACAGAGTAAATCTGCTTGTTACAGTCTGGTTGAGAAACGCCAAGAGGATTGAATTACAGCAAGGAGCTGCTCCTCTGCTTCTTCATCCCTGCACTTCAACCCGTTGTATGGGTTTTGCTGTCTTGGATAAACCTGGGTCTTTGGCTGATTGAACCGCACTTTGTGATTTTTTTTCCAACTTGCTTGCAGTTGTGGTGTGCAGCAGAGAATCAGCCCCTTGGAACACAGCATCAGTTGCCTGACCTCTGTAAAACTATTGGTAAAAGTGAATGAAATCAGGACCTTCCTGAAAAACAAATGTTACAGCCAAGTAAGCCAGCCGCAGGGTATTTTTTTAATTGCAAATGGCTGAGGGACTTGACATGTTACTGGCCTGTGCAGGTGCTTGGCACCTCCTTGCTAATAATGTGCCCCATTTCTGGTGTGAAGACCCTATCTCTGTATTATCCAGGCTTCAAGTGTACAGTCCACCTACATGTTTATCACACAGCCATATCTGCAAAGGACTCGCCATAAATCTCAAACCCCAGTGATGTGAATTGATCAGCTGCGTGGGATAAGGGCTTGCTGCTCTTGTTGAAGTGGAAACCCACACCGAGCTCTCTGGAGAGATAAAATCACAGGCAGAGTTTTACAAACACGGACTGAACATTTTTGATAAGGTGCATCCCAAATTGCAAGAAAAGTTAAAATAAAAGTAAGCATTGAAACAAAACTCAGACATTGGGAACTTAAATTGCATTCAGAGAATTACTATTTTATGTAATCAACAATATCCAGATTGTTCAAGCCTGTGTCATAAAAAAAGTTTTAAAACACCTGAAATAAATCATATTTAGCAACTGAGGCTATTATTATAGGGTAAGTTACCCTAAGGTGTAATAGTTTTGTCTCTATTACACGGAACACTATTAATGATAAACCATCCTCTGTTGCTATTTTTGTGAGCAGGTTAGTTGTCGTGGAAAAAAACATCCTGTTTTTTGAAGGTGGTCTATCTCATCTGCTCCCTGAAGTCCCCAGTGACTTCTGTAATCTCAAGACACTACAAAGGAAACAAAAGCTTAGATCCCTCTGCAACTATTTTTACATGGTTACATTGCTGTTATTCACAGGCATAAAATGCTAAACTACTCCAGTGGCTTAGAGGACTAAAATCCATTTTCAGCCTTTACCTCCATTCAAAATACCATAAGGAAGATTATTCTAAGTTGATGGTAAGAAGAAGAGTCCTTAAAATACATTGCATGCTACATCACTGCTTCCTTCACCTCAGGAAGAAACATGTTAAGATGAAAAGCAGTATTTTTTCACCCCAAAATAAGCAGTAAAAAATGATAGGTGAGGGGAAAGAAAAAGGTTTTTTTGTCTTGAAGCAAGCAGCTGAATGAAGCTGAAGAAAGGGGTGTGATTTTTAAAAGCCTGAAGCCACTTGGAAGCCCAGGTCTGATTTTCATTAGCGCTACTAGTACTCAAGCCTCCCAGACACACGTTAGTTACTATTCTTATTAGTGAATGAACCGTGTGACACGCCTGATGCTCACTAAATTGTTGGTCCCAGTTAGGCAGAGAGAGTGAGCTCCACCATCCAGCCATCCAAGCCTCTCCATTCCTCGGTCTCCCGACTCCTTTCAGGCTCCGCAGAGCCAAGTTCCTTATAGAGCAGCACAGGTTTGGCTGCACTTTTCTTCCCTTCAATTGTGCAGTTGTATTTCAAATATCAGGCAGACTCTGGAAGCAGCTCTAGTCTTTCTGAGCTGCTCTTGGGGCACAAAGGACCTAAAAATTGCCCTAATTGCTCAGTGGGGAATCACTCCAGCACAGGGGAATGCCTGGATGCCAACAGAACCAGCCTGCATTGCCTAATTTTTTGCCTAACAAAAGTGCTCAACAGCATACCACACACAGAACTAATTTAATTTTCTTTTCTTAAAAACCATACAGTTCTCCCAACTGAAGTAATGCAGACAACCATGATCTTCACATATTTAACACCTAGAAAGAGGACTGAAGCCTGCGAGCTGTCACATAACCATCTCTTTATCTCTTTCAATATGATGTTTAGCTAATGTAATTACTTGAAAATGGTTTCCCAACCTCTGCTCTACTGTGGAGTCCTACATAGTTTCCTGACGTCCCTCATAAAGCAAATTTAAGCCTACTGACATCAGGCTTATTTTTTAAAACACAATGATTTCAAGGGGTCCCTGGAACGTGCTGAATTAGAAGCCTCCTTTTTCTGACACCTGGAGAAACTCAAAGAAGATATGAAACAGTCTAGGTTTTGGCCAGCCAATCTTGTAAGAAAGCAGGAGCAACTGAAAAGCTGTGGTAATTTAGAAGAGCCATCAGTGATTACAACCACACCAGCACATTTGCTAAGGCACGAACAGCTCAACAGAGATGTCGGTGCCTGAACCTAAGTGTCAATACAACCTCAGCTACTCAGCCTGGATAGTCACTGTGGTGCTAACACCACCCAGCGACAGACGCATAAATAATAAAACTTACCTGTCCACTCAGTAATTGTCAACAACCTGTTCCAATTACTTGACAACAGCTTGATGGTTGTCAACAACATGATGGTATTACAACTTGACATGGTAATACCATTTTCTCTCTTAACAAGCCATCGGAAGTCAGTAACTTTGCTGTATTTGTTGTACTGCAAAGCGGTTTACTGGTGCACCCAAGACTATTGGTTGCAGCAGCTCTTTGGGATTTGAACACAAGTCAATGTGCGCTCCACACCTCCCTTCTGGCCTTGCTATTTCACCTTTGCATGCCAAATTCCTCTTTGTTGCAAGACCCATCACTGTTATCACCCAGCTATCAACAAAGCCTCCAGGAAGAGCTGACAGAGTATTTTACAAACAACAACTTGCATAAGATTTCAATTTTCCTGGTTTTGCATTTAACCCCCACCATTCTTAAGAACCACAAATCTTTACATGAGGTGTTTAGTGTTGAGGAAACTCATGGAAAAAGTAGATTCCATGTTTATGTTTGAGATTAACCCTAGGGGAAAAAAAATTAACTTATAAACTAGAGATTTTGCACAACCTGAATCTAAAAGACTCACTTATACCTAGGAGTTACACTTGTGCAATCATGATTTACACGCACACATAGGGACTTTATGACACACACAGTGTCTCTGTGCTGCAGTTACCAGGTGAAGTTACCCGGTGGTCTTCCTGACCTTCCCTGTGTCAGTGGAAGTAGACATTTCAAGACAAGAGCTTCAACTACTGCTTCTCTGCAGAGGCTAGAAACAAACACCTCTCTCAGGTCTGTTCACAGGGTGCCACGAAGCTTGTTCACCCGCGAGAACAACACAGCCCCATCAGCTGCCCAGGCTCATACAACCTCCTCCACCAGACCCATCACACCAGGGGAGCCTGCATCCCAGCCAAACTCCCCTAACGTTCACACTCGGGGCGGTGGAGCAGCCAGATGGTTGTCGCTGCAGCACGAAGGAAGGGTGGGAGACGGGGGGAAACCACAGCCTGCTTATCTCTTCAGTAAAACTGCACCTGGCCCTCTGCAGCTGCACCACCGGCAGTGGCCAAGCTAG
>NW_010261974.1:0-1787 GCF_000690775.1 Eurypyga helias
GCACCGAGCCGTCGGGTCTCATCGACGCAACGGGCTCCTACCCCCGATGGTTTCCCCCTTTCACTCGGGGCGTCACAAAACCGTCGCAAACGGATAGTTTGTGATGCACTTGCGCACGGTCCCTCTGTGAAGCTGCTGCCCCGTGTGACAAGCCTTGGGTCCTCTGGTCCCCAACACCACTTTCAGCGATGGAGAGGAAAACCGACGAGACCTTTATATTGATGTGCATGGGTTTGCGCTGGTTCTGAGCCAGGTGTGCAGCTGACCGTTGTGTGATAGGAATCTTTGCCTTCAGTGGCCCTAAAGCTACCTGTTGCGACACAGAGTATTTTTGCAGTTGCTCTCAGAGGTTTAATTTCTGAGATAATTTCCTTGTTTATACTTGCTTCAGTGTTTTTCTCATCGTTAACTAGTGGATCTTTAAGGTGCCTTCCAAGCCAAACCGTTCTGTGATTTTCATAGGTGGTATGGTACAGTGTATATGGCTGTTTCAGCATCTTCCTCATAGCTGAGGTGGGTGTCTCTGACCTGGTTGCAATTCTTACTCATTTGTGCTGCAGTAGCATGTTGACATTTCGGGCCAGAACTCAAGGATATGCTGCGCAAGAACACACACAGAATGTGTGATCCAGGAGGTTTAGTTTTCACTCCAAAACGGTGGGGGACGCCATGCAGTGGTGAGAGTGACTGGGGATCATGCAGTGTTACTGGGAACATTCGGAACTGTTGTGGTGTGTGTCAGAGAGCTGGGAAGACTCGAGGTGCCCTCCAAGCAGGGCTCCAGGATTTCTTGACTCTGCTCCTACACCTGCTACGACTGCCCCACACTCCGGCCCAGCCTGCCCGTCTGTAAGATGCAGCTGCTTCCATAAAGCCCCCTGCAACGCAGCTGAAGAGCTAACAAGGCCTATAGACTAGATGCTGCAAGACCACAACTACTTCTTACAGTAATGCAGCATTACAGAGTGTGATAGAGTCTAGTCAGTACCAAACCCTTTCTAGTGGTGCTGTTGTAATAATGCTGTCTGGATCAGGCCTCCAAAAGGCTTGATTCTGGTGCCATAGATTGTTTTGCAGGAGGGAAGGTGGCTTTCCCTGGAGGAAGGCTGATTGGCAGGCAAAAAAAACCCTTGAATTTCTTCATGCTCTTATTGAAGGAGATATGTTAGGGCCATTGCTGGTAGGCTGTGTGCACATTGATGGGAAACACCTTTTAGATTTGAGAGATGTTGCACGTTCAAGTGCAGATTGGCTGATCCGTGGCTGGTGAGGACTGCAAGGAGCAGCAGCCATGGCCTGCAGCTGTGATGGTGCATAGAAGGGGGCAAGTGAAGGTGATGCTTGCCAGATGCCCACACAGCAGCTTAGGGCTACAGCCAGGAATGGGGCTTTGGTTTACTTTACCAGAGCACTGACTGCCCTGCTAATGGAGCAGCAAGTGACACAAGTGCCCCTGAGTCCTGTTAGAAAAGAGGGAGTAGCTGAGGAAAAGTCCTCCCTCCCCAGGCTGCAGAGGTGATATGTGTTTTTCCAAGCAACAAACTTTCCTCCCTCCTTTCTCTCCAGCTGCCGCCTCTCCTAGCCTCAAGGAGACTCCGGAGGTGTCCTCGTGTGGCATACAGCACCAAGGAGGAGAGCGATGCAAGACCTGTTGGGCGGTACCCCATACCTAATAAGAAAGACATGCCATATGACATTGTGGAACTTATGGAGGAAGTAGAAATGAAGGTAAAGGAGTTCTGCTGCAAAACTGTGTTAGTGGAAAGGGTCCAAAGTCCAAGTAGGTC
>NW_010261974.1:1814-2525 GCF_000690775.1 Eurypyga helias
AAACCTGATGGGAGACTGAGGTGAGCAGCACTTCTTGCAAAGCTCCTTCCAGTTTACAGGATTGGGATTTTACTGGAAATCCTGCAGTGTGTTGCCAGGATTGTAGCTCTCCCTGATTCCATGAGACTAGCGGTTGTTTCAAGATGGCATCTCATGTATGGCATTAGTTGGAACACTTGAGACACTACTAGGAGTGGTTTTAACACTTTTGATGGAGAAAGAAAACCAAGGGATGAGCTCTTTTGATGATATTATTAAAAGGATCAGAGGGTATTTTTGCTTTTGGACTCTGACTTGTTTTCTTCAAAGCTGAACAGGCTGCACAGTGGCAGAACAGTAAGCCTAACGCAGAACTGTATATAAAGGGGAAAAGAGAGAATTGGACAAGAGTTTCCTTCCTTGCTGTTGTGGAGAAGTAATGGCACACAGTCCTTCCTGACTGCTGAAACACCCCACCAGCCACAGGTCCGTGGGGACTTCTGTCTTCCAGGACCTTCCTCGGAGGGGAGTGCCTCTCTATCCTTCCTGCCAGCCTGTTGAATCTGTGCTCTGCTACTGTTGTTTGGCCCTTGTGAAGTTTGCATAATAACATAAAGAGTCAGCAGACTTGAGGGTAAATACCAGTACAGAGGAGGAGTCAGCTCAAATTTCACATGCTGTGATGCAAACCCCTGTGTGTCCATGCACTGTGTTGTGGTTTAACTCCAGCTA
>NW_010261975.1:0-1058 GCF_000690775.1 Eurypyga helias
ATTCATGGCCAGGGCAGGCTGGCAGGGTTTGAAAGATAATTTGCTGCTTCTGAAATTAACTGTCTCTGTACCAAGCACCTCGCCCACAAAAGAACTCTGGGTTCAAAACATTACAACCAGAATAAGCAGGAACTTTAAAAAAAAAATCCTGTCCCTATATAAATGCATGCAAGTGAGAATGATAAAGCAATGCAGAATTCTAATGCTTTAACACATATTCACTTTATCACTGCAAGGATATCCTTTAACAGTCAGTTTTTGGAAACAAGTCAGCATTACCATGAAAGCCAGAATTACATCAGTCAGAAGAACTGCTGCTGGATTTCCCCATCACAGTGCATTCTCTCTATTCCTTAGCACATTGCATCCTCACCTTCTCCTCCGAACACTGGTTCATTTCCAAAGCTGCTTCAACAAGAAGTGGATCAAAGCCCTTCTCACAAAGTTGTCCATGTACAAACAGGTAATCCAAAACCTGTGGGGAGTGAAGAAAAGAAACTAAGTTTGCAGAGTGGCATTTGCAGTGTGCAGTTGAATACCATCTCTGTACACGTAGAGGGGCAGAGCATGACTCTACCCCAGGCTTCACCAGGGACTGAGATAAATTCCTTCCTAATAGACTTGAGACTCTCTTTATGCAAGAGCTTGTTAACAGAAAACAAACAAGCCCTTCTGTCCTCCTGTGCTCTCCCATGAGCTCTTAACATCATCTTCCACTCTAGTCAAAAGTCTCAGAAGCCTATCTTTAGACTTCCATGCCTGATCACTGAGCAGAAGGCAGAATTTCAACTGCTTTTTAAGTATTTAAAATTAAACTCCAGCAGTCAAGATGTGTCAGCTTTTAGCTTCCTCTCAGATAGCTGCAAGAGCTGATGCAATCTGAAAGCAGTCAGCCTTAAGATCAACTTAGCGTATTGGTGTGAGCTACAAATCCCAGCTCACACACCCAGAAATCGCTGCAAAATTTCTTATCTGTCCTCAGCTTGGAGAAGTATGGGGAAGGGTCAGATAGGTAGCGCTAGGTACGCAAAAGAACACAGTGTGCAAATTCAGCAGGC
>NW_010261975.1:1089-2181 GCF_000690775.1 Eurypyga helias
TGCCCTCTTAAGTGACATTTTTTCCCTTTGATACTACAGTTCACTCCAGCGCAGTTTAAACTGCTCTTGATGAGTAGGTAGGCAATCAGATCAGCTCCACAAGAAGTCACTCGAACACTCCTCCTACCCAGGCAACAGGTGCAGTCCTGCCAGGCGATGCTCTGTGCAGCACACAGCCTGGCTAGGGTCAGCACGGAGATTGGCCACACTTTCCCTGCTTTAAAGTATTTGTTTGAAGCAGATCCAAGACCCAGAGACATGCTTCACCCTGCAGTGCTTTATGCTATGTGATCCGGTTTTAGCAAGTGTTTGAGGCAACACACAAAGCAGGAAGCACCACAACCAGAGCACACAAAAGAAAAGTCAGTCAGCGGTGCCTTGCAAGAGCCTTTCAGGGCTGTCGTAAGCCTGCAGAGGCCAACCTCTCTCTACAAGGAGAGACGTCAGCATTGTAACCTGTGCTCAGAACAAGGAAAGTTGGCTTTTTTTTTTTGGTCATGGGGCACTAAGCATGGCATAGAGCCATGTTCAGCTTCCTTCAGATGGTTTTGTGGCTCCTGGGAAGGCCCAGTACCTTTCTCAGCTTCATGTGCATCTAAGGGCTCATCCCAAGCTCAGTGAAGCTCCAACCTATCACCCAAAGGTGTGGCTGACTCAAGTAGTCTATCATCAGAAACATGCACAGATGCTCTTTTCTTTGGTGTTGGGAGCCTCTACTGACAGGTGACAACTTTTATAGTGGTTAATATCATAGCAGCTACAGGCTGCACCCCTTGTTAGAATAAAAGTATACCTCTCTATCCATTTTGGAAACTCAAGGAGGTTAGCATAATCAGCATCCAATCAAGGATTTCTTCCCCATTGCACAAGCTCTTACCTGGTCTATGTTCTGTCTCTTCTTCATGGCTTTCAGGACGTTCTCAGGTGAGTACCCCAAGTTGATGACCATCTCTACACACTGCCTTTCACTAGTGGAGAGGACCTGTTGTAGTTCAGAAGCAGGGCCACCCAACCGCTTTGCGCAGTTGGTTTTATTGGGCACTTCAGACACTGGGAAATTTTGGTGCGTTACTGTGCTGGATTCAGCCAGGA
>NW_010261976.1:0-13835 GCF_000690775.1 Eurypyga helias
AATATTTATTTATTATAACAATAATAAAAAATATTGTTTTGAAAGCACTGAAAAGATTCTGTAAATGGAACTCACCTAATGATTTAAAATTTTCCTATTATCTGAGAGTCTCAAGTCTTTGCTCAAAATACATTTACATTCAGATCATTTTATGCAAAAGAGGACGAAAATACACTGAAAATCTAGGTATTCAAAACCATATCGAACGATTCCTAATTACTTTTATAGTGTGAAACACTTACACAGATTTGCATTTGGAACAATGAAGTTTAACAGACTGATGGAGCTTCTGGGGTTTGTAAGTTCTCAGCTTTGCTCTAATGCGATACTGTTGAGGAGCTGTGCTGTTCAGAATGGTTTTCAGTTCTGTGTTACTCAAGTCCTGATGATCTGTTAATACTGCAAAATAACACCACACACAAAAGCCACACATCCCTATTAAACACAATATTTTGAATATGGGAATATTTGCAGGTAGGCATTTCCCCCTATTTACCAGCTTCTCTTCCCTTCCCAGTTGCAGCCTCAGTATTATCAATACAACATCTTAGTACAATCTTTGAGATAAGTCACAACAGGCTGTGGGAGCATGATGTACCTCCAGGTACAGAAATTCAACGTGTAGAAAAAAACAACTGGAAGTAGAACATATAAATATGCTCTATTCCTTTAGCAACAGAATAAAACAAATGTAACATTCATAAACTTGTATTTTTAGAATACTTTTCCTATAATAAGTAAAATGTACTATTGCAACCTTTGAGATGCTGTCCTGAAAGTATTTTTGTTCTTTAGTAAAAATAAAATTAACCTTCAGGTCAAACTGTTTCCTACCTGTAACAGATAACTGCTGACATCTCTTTAAGTGTGCTTCAAGATCTAAAATCAAGAAGAATTTCCCAATTATTTTCCTTCCTTCTTTAATTCTTTATCATGTGGACATACAAAAACAGACAGATAGGCAGGCAAATAGATACACACACAGAGCAGGAAGCTTAAAAAAGGTAAATAGAAATCCCAATAACACAAAAAAATGTAGCAACAGAAAAAAACAAAGTAAGCAGGAGGCAAACATTAGATTTCAAGAGTTAATCTATTTGAGGAGAAATTAGTGTATACATTAAACAGCAACACTCATAAAAATGAAGACTTCTTTAGAAGTATACCATGAATGATATTACCGACAAACTGTATTTGTCCCCCTGTAATCCTTCTGGATAGGAGTGCAAATGCATTATTTTAAAACCAATATGGACTGCCTGGTCCCTCCTCTGAGCAACTTCTGCTGCACATACACAGCACGGTAAATTTGTGCAAAATTCTTTCTAAATTTGCAGTGTTGTGGTCTAGACATGAAATATTTCTTTATCCTTGACATTGGCACCCTTTTAGAAATAGCCATCATTAACATATGTGACAGGATAAGTAACATAGGATTTTACAAGCTAGAAGCAGAGATGCAGACTATGTCCAAACAGCTCTAGTTTACTTCACTTAGAGTTATTCTTATACTGAATGGTATTCTAAAAATCCCTTTCAAAGAATAATATGGGATCTACAGAACTGTCTGTAAGAGACTACTTTTCCATGGCGCTGCAACTTGCAACTCTGCTACTGACACAACATTCCACCCACTGGCTTTAGAGGGGCTCCTCATCAAGCAGCTGTTTAGAAGTGTTTTCAGTGCCTGTCTCTGACAAATCCCCCTTTAGAGGGAAGGAGTTACATCACTCTGCCTTATGATCTACTATAGTATGATTAATACCATCTGTATTTAATAATTTATTCACTACCTCCTATGAAAGTATTTTTCCATGTATATGAAAGGATTCTGCTGCAAGACAGAAGGACACAGTAATGGCAATTTCCAGTATAATAATCCAAAAGAATCCTCTAAGGCTTGGTATGTGAAAGTAACATTATACACTTACAGAAACAGTAACTGTGACCTTATCTTGACCATACATATGTTAGAAGAAAGCAAATGAACTTTTGACTGCTCTTACCTGTAATATTTTTAAAAATGCCTTCTAATTCCACTGAAGACATGCTTTCCATGTTCTCACAGTCTGCCAGATCCACAGATTCTAAGAATCTAAAAATGCAGAAATATTAAGTCAGAAGTTGCAGGCTATTAATGTGTATATTAATATTGCAGATGAGACAGTCCTTTCCAAACAACTCCTGGGACTTTAAACACAATATAGTGCCAAAAGAAACCAGTACTACTGCAAACAGAATTCCTGATAGGGGAATGTGGACTTTGGCTACTTAGCCTTTCCTAAGAGAAAAAAAAAAACAAGCCAAGGGTACTGAGGGAGCTGGGGGAAGTGCTCACCAGGCCACTTCCCATCATCTATCAGCAGTCCTGACTGACCGCTGATGTCCCAGCTGACTGGAGGTTAGCCAAGGTAACACCCATCTACAAGAAGGGCCAGATGGAGGGTCCAGAGAACTACAGGCCTGTCAGTCTGACCTCAGTGCCAGGGAAGGTTAGGGAGCAGATCGTCTTGAGTGCCATCACATGGCAAATACAGGATAATCAGGAGATCAGGCCCAGTCAACAGGGGTTTATGAAAGGCAGGTCCTCCTGTTAGACTAAGCTGATCTCCTTCTATGACCGGGTGACCTGCTTAGTGGACAAGGGAAAGGCTCAGGATGTTGTCTACCTAGACTTTAGTGAAGCATGGCATTCTCCTGGAGAAATTGGCTACTCATGGCTTGGATGGGCATGCTCTTCACTGGGTAAAAAACCGTCTGGATCACCGGACCCAGAGAGTTGCAGTGAATGGAGTTAAATCCAGTTGGTGGCCGGTAACCAGTGGTGTTGCCCAGGGTTCAGTGCTGGGGCCAGTTCTGTTTAACATCTTTACCAATGACCTGGATGAGAGGATCGAGTGCACCCTCAGTAAGTTTGCAAATGACACCAAGTTGGGTGGGAGTGTAGATCTGCCTGAGGGTAGGAAGGCTCTTCAAAGGGATCTGGACAGGCTGGACTGATGGGCCAAGGCCAATTGTACAAGGTTCAAACAGGCCAAGTGTCAGGTCCTACACCTGGGTCACAATAACCCCCTGAAACACTACAGGCTTGGGGATGAGTGGCTGGAAAGCTGTCAGGCAGAAAAGGACCTGAGGTTGTTGGTCAACAGCTGGATGGATGTGAGCCAGCAGTGTGCCCAGGTGGCCAAGAAGGCCAACAGCATCCTGGCCTGCCACAGGAACAGTGTGGCCAGCAGAACCAGGGCAGGGATTGTCCCACTGTACTCAGCACTGAAGAGGCTGCACCTCAAATCCTGTGTTCAGTGTTGGGCCTCTCACCACAAAAAAGCCATTGATTGTTGGTCAACAGCTGGATGGATGTGAGCCAGCAGTGTGCCCAGGTGGCCAAGAAGGCCAACAGCATCCTGGCCTGCCACAGGAACAGTGTGGCCAGCAGAACCAGGGCAGGGATTGTCCCACTGTACTCAGCACTGAAGAGGCTGCACCTCAAATCCTGTGTTCAGTGTTGGGCCTCTCACCACAAAAAAGCCATTGAGGTGCTGGAGCGTGTCCAGAGAAGGGCAACAAAGCTGGGGAAGGGTCTGGACCACAAGCCCTGTGAGGATTGGCTGAGGGAACTGGGGTTGTTTAGGCTGGAGAAGAGAAGGCTCAGGAGAGATCTTTTCACTCTCTACAACCACCTGCAAGGAGGCTGTAGCGAAGTGGATGTTGGTCTCTTCTCCCAAGTAACATGCAGTAGGATAAGAGGAAACGGCCTCAAGTTGTGCCAGGGAAGGTTCAGACTGGTATTACGAAAAAATTCTTCACCAAAAGGGTTGTCAGGCATTGGAATGGGCTGCCCAGGGAGGTGGTTGAGTCACCGTCCCTAGAGGTATTTAAGAGACATAGGGACAAAGTGCTTAGGGACATGGTTTAGTGGTGGAATTGGCAGTGCTGGGCTATTGGTTGGACTCAATGCTCTTAAAGGTCCTTTCCAACCTAAACTACTGTTATGATTCTATGATTCCTTATGTATAACAGTTTCACAAAGCTTCATTTAAGTCTTACTATTTCCAAGTAACACATATGCACATGCTTAAAACGTGCCCTATTTATTTGCTTAACCATAGCTTTTATCTTCAAAAGATTATGTGCCACTATAAAACAGAGTAAGTATGTGGCCAGGCCATATTATTAGAGCACTGTAAAATAGAAATCTTAATCCCTACTGTATTTCGAATTTGAAAAATTAGCCTTTATTTACATATCCCCCCGCAAAAACCTAATGTTCATCTTAATGGTGCTGAAGACATATTTTGTTGAAGAGTTTCTGGTTCTTATATATGTTTACAGTTTTAAATTGTACAATTTTTACATCAGCCACTTCCAGAATCATTTAGAAAAAAAAAAATCTACATATAAAAGCTTACTCTTTTAGTTCCTTAACATCTGGGTTACTTTCTGGTAAGACTCCTATTCCTCGACCATAACAGGTACCACCATGAAGATGAAATTCTACACGTGACAAATCTTCATTGCCTGTACTTGCTTGTTTCGTATGAATACTGTATATTCTCAGAAAACTTCCAATCTTAAAAAAAAAAAAGAACAGAAAGTTAGCTATTACTTGGAAAATTCTAGGTCCCATAAAGCTTCTTCCCTGTTTTCACTGAATGACAATAGCTGAAGTTGTCAGGTATCTCTGGTGATTCCACGGTCCAACCCCTGTGCCCAAAGCAGAGTCAACTAGAGCAGGTTTCTTACGGCTGTCTCCAGCTGGGCTTTGAGTATTTTCAAAGATGGAGACTCTAAAACCATTCTGGGTGACCTGTTTGTTTTCCTTTATCAGACAACATTACTGGCAGCAAAGGCTGATTCAGAACCAGCATAAGCCTGCTTACTAAATCTGATCGTCAAGCAGACTTCCGAAGACAAATCAAAAGAGCCAATATATTCCTTTCCTGAGGGCACAATTTGTCTTCTATATTCGCAACACAGCCCCCCCAGAGACACACATGCTGTGATTTACCCATGTACGACCGCACTCAGCAAGTGACCTCATGTCCATAGACATGCATGGCATATTACCTGCTTATGTATACACACGAACACATCAGCTGACCCAAATTTCTTTGTCGTATCTACTCTTACAATTACAGATAACATTTTTCCAGCATCAGGACAACAGGCAACACACATCAGAAATTCAAAGATTTTGGCATTTTTCCTAACTCTGTTGGATTTTCTCCTCAGGTACATGGAGAACAACCTTCTTGTTTTGCTTAGAATTATTTTGTGTTCTTTGAAACAGTTTTGCCAAGTTACACAAATGGACTTTGGCTAATTTATACAAGTACCTGTTAAGAAAGAAGATATGGAGTGTTGAACATTGAACACCTCTTCAGAACTCTGCTTTTATTTCAAACTACCACTATCCCTCCCTCCATCCCCCAAAATACCCAAATCAAAACTAAGGTTCTAAAGGTAGATATAATCTGGGGACTTAATTATAGTTATTTCCCTTTGCTGTGTTTTAAAGGCCTTTGAATCAAATTAAATAGCACACAAATATTTATTACAAGTATAACCTAAGATTCAGCTGATAGCTGGCAAGCTACACACATTTCATAACCTGGATTTATGTTCACTCTAAGTATCTTTTAAATAGCCCTATATAAATGATAAATTATTTTAAATTGATTTCAATTAACATTAATATTACAGCAGCCAATCTGTTAAGTCTTATTTCAGCTTCAGCTCCTGCTTTAACCAGCGGAAACCTAAAAAGTATTCTCGTTGGACTGGATTGGACAGGTCTTAGTACTACCCTTATAAATGTATGTATATATGCATAAAAGCAGACAGAGCAGCGTTTTCCTTCTGGAACCCTCCTCTGTATTAATAAACAGACTATGACTATATAATGCTGGTATCAAACTGCCCTTTTAAACAATCACACATGAAAAAGGCAGCATATTTCAAATTCAGGCACCAGGGATATAAAAAGTGCACTTCAGCCTGCACCTATTTTGCCTCTGGCATGGAGCTCTTATCAGAGTTTTAATTGATCTGCACCATTAGGGGCTGTTCATTTTGTTCATTCAAAGCGTATCAACAGGACAGCCTGTGCATTTAGATGGCAGTTAAAGAAGCTTATCTCAAGGCCTTTTTTTTTTTTAATTTCCAGATGCTAAATTTCACTTAATTATGTTGAATATCCAAAAATGCAAGGGACAGTCATATTATAAAACTGAACAAATGACTAGGACAAATGCTTTTGGAGAAAGCTTTGGGGTTTTTTAAGTTCTTAGCAAAATTCTGCTTATCAAATAACCTTATGTCAATATTTTTTTTTCCAAGAGTAACTTGTACGTAAGCAGGGAAAAGTTGATAATTAAAGAATTTCTTTCAAAAACAATGTATGAAAAAAATATTTTCTATATGTACAAACATAAACCATTAAACATGGGAGTTTTTTAACATGCAGACCAGAAGCCAAGGATGCAAAATGCTGGATTTGCTTTCTAAAGTCATGTGCTGAAATTCATGCAAAAGTCAACCTAATTACATGTTTTAGTGCCACACTCAACTTCCCAAGATCTATGATCACTATTATATCTTCCTATATATGAGTTTTGTTAGGTCCCCTTTTTGAAAATGTAATTATTGTATCTATTTCAGTATCACTTAGAACCATACTTTAGTCGTGCATTATAATCAGCATTGCCAAGTACTGAAAACATCCGGAAGGTTATGTATGTCAGCAGAGACCACCAGATCTGACTGTGCAAGACAGAGTGCTATTTCTGTAAATTCCTTTGGAAGGCAGCATTGCTTACTGTTAACAGTGGCAAGCAAATGTGGGTGTCACTGCTAAAAACGTTACTGTATTTCTGTTGTTCATAGAATGGCTGCAGACCAAGCACATTTTATTATACCTGACTGTGAAGAAATTTAATCTACATGCAAGTAAACACCATGATTTACAGAGGCATCACTAAAATCTAGTACAAAACCAACTCCTTACTTGACTTTACAGCTGTTCTGTTTACGAACTACCTATGTAATTTAGACCAAGTTTATTCAAAAAGAAATTAAAGCAATAAGAACACCTTTCTTGCAGTAATACAAAATATACCAATACCCTATCTGCAGTCTAATTCAAACATGACTATTTTAAAAATGTTTATTAAGGCTAAAAGGAATTAAAATGAAGGAGTCGCATAAAATAAAGATGCCGTTCCCTGTAACTATCCAACCAAACCAGATTTTTAGCATAGCAAACTCTCATAATTATTTCAAAGTATATAGGGTTGTGTTCACATTTAAGACACTAATGAATTCAGAATGGTCATTTATCACGGTAGTTAAATGTTCACATTTGGCCAGAAAGGCACTCACAACAAGAGGTTGTCTTTACCTACAGGAATCACTTACAAGATCATCTGTACTAATTTTTATGCCTATTTTATGGCTGCTGATATTCAATGAGATTTCTTCGTCATCATTCTATCATATCAACAGTAATTTTACTGAGTAAATTGGACACAACTTTTTGCAAACGAGACGAAGCATTTACACAGCATTTGGGTATGGCCCTTTAAAATAAAAAATACAAACTTAAATTCATTAGATGGTTTGGAGGATTTGGGGGTGGGCTAAGGGAGTGTTGTGGTTCAGATTTTTTCCCCTCTTTTAATGAGTACAAAGGCAGAATTGGGGAAAATACCACTGACAGTTGCTGGCTGGGGTTAAACCACGACACCTAAGTACCACAACTTAGTCCAAACTACTACCAAAAAAGACATGACATCATATACAGTGAGAGGAAGAGCTGAAAATATTCAAATTCTGCATCTGAAGATATGTAACAGGAAGCAAATACTGTGAAACTATGGTCTAGGACTTGTATGCATGCTCAAGGTTAATTATTTTCATTGTACTACCCAGAATATGCATGGCAACACAAAATTGATGGTATCAAGCCATAAGTGGAAGGTACAGTACCACGTACTCAATGAATGACAGTACATAAGAAAATCAACCAGCTGTGGACAGCTAGACTCCTACTGTGCACTGACTGACCACTGATGATTGCTCACCTTGATGTTTACCATCTAGTAAAATGCCCCAAATGAAGAAACCCATGTCACAAACCTATTCCTGAGTTGTTCTCAGGATTCACTCAGACCTTGCCATACCTCTGGAAAAACTGGAATAAAGAAGGCTGAACAGTAACAAACTACAACCTGTTAGGAGCAACTCCAGAGAGTTAGTTGCAGGCTGGGGTTCCTAGCGTAAGGAGCAAGTCTCATACAGCCCAGGTAGCCAGAGGAAGAAGGAAATTCATGAAAAAGCAGTCAACACCAGTGTCTTTGCTTACTTGTAGCGTTTGCTTGTATCTTTATGCCATGGGAAATAATTTACTTCAGAGATGAGATTTTCCAAAATTCTGTCTGTGTTCTGCTAAGGCAGCAAACGCTGAAAAGCCACAATCTCACCCAGCAGGAAAGGGAGGACCATAAATATATGGGACAAAAAGCCTATTTAGGGTATCAACTGTGGCATACCTTCTATCTTAAAGTTCTCTCCATTGAAAATCGTAAATATTATTTGTCTCAGAAAATGGGATAAAATGCTTATATCTTCAGTGTTCTCTGGACAGACAATCCAAACAAAGAGCTTTCCACAAACTCCTGCAGGAGTATCCCTGACACTGTGCTCCAGGATTTGCTAAAAACTCACTGTAATACATTATTCAATTTCTCTAGCCTATAGTGCTTACTCAGAGATTCCTTGTCTGAACATTGCCTACAGATAAAATTTGAAAATATGAACAAATACGTCCGTTATTTTTTCAATCTGCCCTTCTTGGGATGGGGGCTGTGTAAAAGAGATTGTTTCTGCATAAAATACTGTTTCAGAGCTGCAACTGTCATTGCAAATGGTGCAGGACAACATGGGGGTCTAACCTACCAATTTCATAGCAACTAACATTAAAAAAAGGCAATTCTAAGAGACTGTCAAAATGCAGAAGAGATGGCTGGAAAATAGTGCACTTTTATTGCTTCGGAAACCATAACCCAACAAAACATCTAGTACAGTTTCTGTCCACACTGTTCTTGTGGTCACAAGCATACACTAAACATTCTCCAGTTTCATACATCTACATAAATTTTTTTTTAAAAGAGATCTTTGCATAACAAACCCCGAATTAAATAAAATATTATTCAGGTTAATACAGAGTATTTGTTCTACTTTTTTACAACATGACATGATTTCCAATAGTATTTAAAACCAAGCTTTTTACTAAATCTTCCATTTTAGGAAGAGTCCCCCAAAATTTTGTTTGATTATCTTCAGATTATTCTGTGAAATATTAATTGCATGTAATTAACTTAATTGCATGTATTGTAACCTGAACTTAATAAAGCTTCCTGAAGTTTATTCATTAGGATATCAGCACTTCTTCAAGAACTCCATTAAAACAATCCACTAAAAAGGAGTGTTGAAAAATGATCTAACTTAAAACTTGTACAGCTTTGATGAGTGAAAGCACTGCCAGTTTGGACACAGACAAGAGAAAGACAGCCCGTACTGCTCAGTAGGTCAACCCAGGTTTCTTAACAGTTTCCTTTGACATTACAGCTTCTGCTACACAGGGCAGTATCCAGCAACAGCACACATGCTTCAGAAATACGAAAGGGCTCATAAGAAGGAAAAAATAATTGAGAGAGCTGGTGAAGTTATCCCACATACCACAGATTCAGTAGGAATTCCTGAATATAAATGGGAGAGAGTAATGAAGGGACTATCATCGGCTACTCAAAAAAATACGCTTGGTTAATATTAAATTTATTTCCCCTTAATTTTCAAAACATAATTGCTTCACTGAAACATTAGCAGTTATTAGTATCAACAGATTAGTCCAGTTAGCAAGAGAAAAAGTCTGGAAAAGAACCTTTAAGTAATGAAATATTTCTGTGAGCAATTGTTATTATGAATTCTTACACAAAGGCAAGTTATTTTGCTATCTGTCATTTACTTATGGACAGGCATCAATATATCAAATTGATTTCATGTCTGCTAATAGCCCCAGCCTAACAAGTGGCTCTCACTTCTTTTTACTTTCTGGCAAACATTTTCTTAAAAATGATGCTTGGGTACAGAGGACAAGGTGTAAAATGAAAGATACATTTTTTTGCTACTTTACTGTATTCAGAAGCAAGATGGCAGTATTGCTGAAGATCAAATGTTTAATTATGCTGTTGCTTCCTCTAAGCAAAACAACATTACTGACCCACTAAATGAAGATTGCACTGCAAATTGCAAAAGTTTATAGAATAGAAAATCTTCCGTTGACTTTAGAACTGCAGGCCTTTAATGGGATTACAAGTTTAACCCCACTTTATATAATTTAAAAAGTAATTCTAAAGCACAGAACACATTTTTGAAGTCCGTTATTTTCACAGGATTATATATATATATGATATTACAGTGTCCAAAGAGAACTGCTTAATTGGACAATTTCTTTTCATGGAAATTTTAGGGTAATGTGGATGTTTTGCACATGTTGAAGGGGTTTTGCATTCAAATAAAAGGTATGGGAAATACAGTGGAAGATAAAGAGGAACACTTGAAACTAATTAACAGCAGAAATGAACTGATACATTCTCTGAAGTGAGTTCTAAGCAGAATATATGCCACAAAACAAGAGTTAGAAATACCAAATTGTGCATTACCTTAAGTGATTTTGCCAGTTGTACATGGTTATCATAAACTAGAATATCCACTGTTAGATTTCGCAGATGATGAAGAATCATTTTTTCTCCTTCCAGGTCTCTTGCTTCCACAGGTACATTCCATGTTGGGTAGGGGCATTTTGTGCCATCCCACACCTGCAATGCCAATGAACTATTTCAGTACTCAGAATACTTTAGACTGAAGATTTAAATAACTTGGTTTTTTTGAAAACAAATTTGTTGTTTTATTGAAAATTGTTAACAATAAGAAAACTTAACTGGAGTCTCAGTCTTAAAAGTCCTTAAATAAATTAGATTTTATAGGATTTTTAAAAAATTATTTTTCTTTACAGAGTATAAAATAACCTCTATAGAGAATATGATCAAGTGTTAAGACCTGGGATTTGTTAATAGTTAAAAAAAACTATAGCAGTGTTAAAAGTATTAAATATAGACAGTTCTGTATATGGTGAATTCTAATAGTTGTAACTGCAAGATAAACAGTTGAGATTTTACTACTGCTGTTTTTTTTTTAACCACTCCAGCTATAATGCGTGCAGACTAGTACACAGCATATACTCCCTTAATTACTGATGATCTCCTACACAGAATACACTGCTAGTTATCCAGAACATATTAGAAAAATCTCACTATTTAACATATGCTTAATAACACAGATTCTAAAAATTGTTTGCCTAAAGCTAAGTTCTCGATGCACTTAAGTTTGAAAAAGCAATAGAGTTATTTTGAGCTATCGAAGTTATTGTGAAAAAGTAAGATTACCAACAGACGTAGCACTTTGGAGCCAAAAACTTACTACTTAACATTAAAATTTCAGTGACAGCTGCTTACAATATACTATTTAAACTATGGTTTCCTGTGTTGCTGAAGATTGCTGAAGACTCTTCTCAAACAACAGAAATAATGGTCTGAAACACTGGCATAGAAAAAGAAAAATCTAGAGGCATTTGGACTATGAGACTGAAATGCTGCATTTCAGAGGATTTCATGCATACAGGTTCAATAGAAGCTCATTTTCAGACAGTTTGTGATACCAAAGCATTTTGTCCCATGAGTTAGGCACTGCAGCGGGGGAGAAATAAAGTCACCAAAGCTTAATTTTTAAAGGGTTTCTACCCCTTATGCTTAACTGCTGTGGATTAAAGGACCCACAGGAGAAGATCTAAGAATCATCAAAGCCATGTGTAAATACATTGAGAATAACTCATGGTTGAAATACTCATCCCAAATCAAGAGATAAAAGGGAAAACTGTTCACAGTGAAAATGACCCATAACATCAAATTAACGTTCCCAAATAAGAGTGTATTCTGAAGGACCAAGATAATGAGGTGGTACATACTGCCACAGATTAAAAAAAAAAGCCTATTATCTTCTGATCCTGTACCATGAAATACTTAAAACCACCTCTGAAAGAGAGGCTGCCCATTTCTTGAATTATCAAACCTTTTCCAGATCTGAGCTTGAGAAACAGATTTGGTCCATATGTGTTATGAATTTAGTCACTTTAAGAAAATAAAAACCCTTACATTTGTCAAGTTTCCCATTATTTTTCAATCCCTTTCCTTGGGACACTTCGGTAATTCTATACTTAAGAGATGGACCTGACAAATGGATTGAAATAACCTGAACACTCCTTGTCACATACAAGGATAACTACTTAGCTGTCAAATGTCCCTTGCCAGAGGAACTAACAGGGCACCTTTTGGAGGAGTTTGTAATCCAGTAAACTTTCCTTCCAAGAAAAAAAAAAAACCAACACCAACAAAACAATCCTTAGAAAAGGAGTTGGTTTTTACTTGAACAAATATGAAAACAGATTAAGCTCTCTACCTCAGGAGCTTGCCAGCTTAGCTTTACTCAAATTACGGATGAATACACATAAGCCCACAAAAACTAACACTGGTCTAGGAAATGAAGGAAAGCAGGAAAGAAAAGAATAACTATAAAACCCTTATGAAAGGAATAAATGACAGAATAATTTCTAGTGTGAGTTTTTTTAGTCTTCATCAGATTAAGTAAATAAATTCTCATGAAAAGGTAAGCACTAACAAGTCAGCGATGTCAGCCTCAGGTGCTGTGCATATCTCAATGAATTTATCAAGTGCAATATTAAAAGTTATGCTGTGGGTGATGGACACACATTTAGTTGTCTTCGAAACAATTCTCACTAGTGACATGAGGTCAAGCCTTACAACAATCCTTGTATTTTATAGCATAAACAACGATTAAAATAACTGATATACTTGGAATGACATGATAAATTTAAATAATTTTAGTAAAATGTATAACCAAAATATAATTATAATATTTAATGATCACTCAATTTAAACTGGTACCGAATTTACCTTTTGTTTATATGGGGTTTTTTTGTATAGCAAATCAAAAAAATAAGAGATCTCTCTACAGTTTTTTTAGAAAGCCTTCTATCACAACCAACATTTGACATGATAAAGATTTTGCCCTGCTTGAAAAATGGTGGAAATTAGGAATAGCATACCGGTGCTAATCTACCATTTTTAATTAAGCTTGTCTGATATATTTTAATACAGATTTAACTATCTAATGTTTTATCCCATGAAAAAAATTACACTATGAGGAATTACATATCAGAAAAATTCATCTATCACTGTTTGATTTCAAATTTTTACCTTCCTAAGTACATCCTAAATTTTCCCCCCAAGTCATTATCTTTACTATACAAAAATGACAAAAATCTACTGTTTTGCACAAGAAAATGGAGGCATAATGCAGTGTGCTGTTTCTAAAAATGTTGTAACAACACAGCTCAATACAATAGACCCAGTAAATAATTTTAGGAAGTCATAAAAATGAAGGTAACAGGATGTTCACCACTCATATTTTCACAATCAACTTATAAAAGAAAGAAAAAGAATTACAGAGGAGTTTCAGAATAACACCAGGTGGATACATCTGGAGCTAAGACCAGAAAAATTATGCAGACCACTTAATTTAGCTGATGCTAAGGATCACCCTTGGAAAGTAACCTCCTGTTGTGTCGCATTTTGCATTTCGCACTGGATCCCCAAAGCACTTATGTATAACTAAATATGCTGGATTCAGCCAGGAAAGGG
>NW_010261977.1:0-12359 GCF_000690775.1 Eurypyga helias
AGTCTTTCTCCTCAGGGCTGGTCTCAATTCTGTTGTAAAAAGGAAGGTTAAAAAGCTGCCCATATGTATATTTAAAATGTGATATGGTGCCACAGTACTAATATTAATCTTTTTTTTATGTTAAAATGAAGAACTCTGAGTTAAAGTATTAGAAAATACTCTGAAGTAAATCTTGGGGAATATTCTGAAGAAAAAAATAACACAAGTACTTTAAAGTAATAGATGTCAAGAGGAGGGTGTAAATGGTACAAAGCTGTTGATGATCTTAATTGTCATCAGACTTAATAGTCTTAGGATATATTTTCAAGGGAAGAACATTTGTTGAGTAGCTCAAATGCATTGAACAGTAGCAAATATGTTAAAATTGCTTTGGACACATTAGGCTTTGGTTTAGTAAGTGTTTAATTTGAAACAATGTAAACAAGTTGGATAATGAGATTGAGTCATATACAGTCAGAGGCTATGGGGAGCATATATTTTCCTTTCTGTGCATGTGGGGATTGGTATGCAGTAGTCAACTCCTGTGAAGCCACAGAAGGAGTTAGATATGAAGAGTGAGTCCCATGTGAAACAAATCCCTGTGGCTTCAGAGGGCAAACAACATGGGAAGAGATTGGTAATTCTGTAAAATTACTCTGCAGTGTTGATTAGAAGTAAAAGAAAGCAAGTCCTGAGCCCACTTGTAAAGATGCTGTTCAGTAGTAAAGTCATGCTGACCTCATGGAAATCAGTGGAAAAACTATTGACCTTTACGGACCTGAAATTCATTGAAGGTCTCCAACATTTCAGATGCCCATCTGAAGTAATCCTTGCACTAGTGCAAAAGCAGAATTCTGAATGCTTTTTCATGCACCTTGTTAGGGGAATGGTCTTTGCAACACAAAACACATACCAAGGGAACTGAGGCACAAGAAAAGCCAAGGGACCAATTACACTAAAGGCATATTCACAGCCACTGACACTGATGATTAAGATAATGACAAATCTTGTCCACAGAAGTGTATCTAACCTTCCTACCTGAAAGTGCCTTTGCTGACCAAAGAGCAGAGTGAAGAAACACTGAAAAATTTTTTTAAAGTCCCAGTCAGATTAGTTTAAAAAAGGGAAAGTCATTGCTCCATTTAAATACGGGAGACCAACCCTCACAACAATACAGTCAGCTTGCAAATTGCAAACCTCAGGATATTATGTCTAGTTAAACAGCCTGAAGGGAAGGCTTAGCTTATACAAACCTATATAAGCTAAACCTGTGTAGCTTAGTCCATATAAACTAAGCATTCCCTCAATTTATACAGACAGGATTCTTTGAGCAGAAAGGTGAAAACAAAGCAGTGTCAAAGTCAGGTCTGAAAATCACTGTTTTACAGCACTTGAACATGGAATTGAGAATCTTAGGAAAAAGAAATAGAAGCGGGTTGTCAGTGAAGAATAAGAAGATTAAAATACTCATATATTTTTTCTCCATTTATCTCAGTTTCTGCAGGAGAAATGTTCAGCATGGGACATGTTATAACGGCATAAATTGTACCTGTTAAATAGGCAAGAGCTCAGTTTAGTTGCTTATTTTCTTGTTCACTGCTCCAACCAATTTCCCTCTGTCATTTACCAGAGGGTCTGCTGAAAGACATACAGTGTGTGAGGATGAGTTGCAGCCATCGAAGACACAGAACAGATAGCTTAAATATATTTGCTGGACATAATTACATGTAAGAAGACAATTCTGATTGCTCAGAGGTGAATTATGGGTGGATGTAGTCATGACCTTGATTAGTAGTTTGCTGACAGTTAAGGTAATGCAGATTCAAACAAGTATCTCATAGTGTTCAAGAACGGTAATATTAAGCTTCCTTCTCATTTCCTGCTGGGTGAGAGCATTTGAAGAGAGGCAGCACACGTGATCCAGCACTGCCCACTGCCAATTTTTTTGCACATGAGGAGGTGTGTGCTGTTGATACTGTTTCTCCAGAGAAAGTCTATGAGAAGGCACTTGCCAGTTTTTCCAGCATCTATTTCGAAGTAAACACAAATGTTTTCCGTTAGCATATGCAGAAAGAGATGCTAGAGGAAATGGGGTAATACAAGTCTGAGACCAGCCTGGAAGAGCTCTATCATGACACTAGCAGCCTAGGTGTGACATCAGCTTTTACCAGCGCTCTGGGAAAGAGCTAGCAGGAAGGAAATGTGGAGGACTAAGATTGTGTTTTAAAGTATCCTAAAGAAATTCAATCTTCCTGTGATCCCTCCATGAGGTTTAAATAATCCACCAATCTCCCTTTTTCAAAATAATTATGTTTAATATAAAAAAAGATACTGATAACACTTGCATGTTTACCACAGTGTAATGACTTGACTCTGACCCAAAATGAACACCCTTTTCCTTAATCATCTATAATTACAGTCTTAGCCAAATTAATTTTAAAAGAAAGGAAACATACACTTTATTTGTGTACCCAGTAATTAAACATTGGCCTGTCTTAAACCGAAGTCAATATAAATTATATGTAGTTAACGATATTGTCTTTGTTCAATTTATTAAAAATGCCAGCCAATAAATAGGAAATAACCTATGATATCAACATATTTACTTTGGAATATACTGTTGACTTGATGCTAATAGTCATCAACATTTTACCAAACTAGTATAAGCATTCATTTATGACCTTGAAACACAGACTTCTTCGATGCTTGCTTCCTGTGTGTGCAAGACAAGATTTTTGATGCTCTTAGTAATTTCATCTTCTTGTTTTCAAGCAGTTGAGATTGTAATGGATATACAAGATACCTATGTTATTATAATACAAGAAAACTGGCTATGAACTGTTAAGTGTTATGAACTGTGGTTTTTTACTTCTGATTTTAGAACGGAAGCTACAATCTAGTGCAGAATAAACACAGCACGGCTACTAGTATTGTATAATAGAGAGCAGCCAACTCTGACCTCTGTTACTTAAATTGATATCTGCACTACACAGATACACAATATGCATGTAAATGATACTGTGCCTCCACTGTGTCTGTTCAAAATGTATCTGTGGCCTATATGCAATTCTGGTTAGCACAGAGGAAAATATCCCACCTTGAAGATGCTTTCAGAGCTTAATTCTGTCTGTTCATGGTGGGTGCTTTAACCCAGAAACACCTGAAGGTGGTTATTAGAGAGAAACAACCTAGAGAAAATCATCAGGAAAGCTTAGAGACCATGGCTAGGGTCTAATATGTCAAAGTTGCTGGAAGAGAGTAGTCATGTATTCTTTTCCAACTACACCGCACTAGTAAGTGCCTTTTATTACTAGGTGCACCAACAAGATTACCTACACTGCCCAGAGCCTGAAATATTGCTATAATTACATATTCAAACTCTGGAGTGCAAAGCTAGGAACTTGGGAAAGCAAACTAGTTCAGATAGCTAAAACCTGCAGGAGAAAAAAAAGCACATGGTGGGTAACAAGATTTGTCCTCTGACAAAAAAGTGTTGTGAAGTAGAGGGCACTAGTGTATTTGGGTTTGCATCTGGGAAGTGTTTACTTATGATGTGTGGTGTTTACAAACTATGTTTGTTCTCAGAATCAGCTGTTTGTTTTGTCTTTTCCCCAGAAAGCATCAAAGATTCTTTTAAAGAAAAATCCTGGGGCTATGTGTAGCTTCTTGAGTGTACTTTCCTGAGTTGGGAAGGCAGCTCAGGTAGCTTCTTGAAATTCTTCCCTATGACAACCCTCTCTCTTTTGGTAAATATTGTTGCTGCAAAGCAAATAGAATATGCAGCAATTTTCTACTGAAGAATAAGAGTAAGTGCCACCTCTGTGATAACCTTGACTCTGAAGCCAGGGAAGCCAGCCTCTTGAATGTCATTTGGCATGGCTGACTCAAGAGCTGCCACATACATACAGCATATTGATCCATACATCTCCTTTTCCTCTGTAAAATTGAAGCTCCTGCTGGCTTTTGTCTTTACTTCCCGATGCACTGCTTTCAGAAAGCAACATTGTGTTTGTTATCTGTGTAAAACCAATTGTTCATGCAGTGAAACTATTTCCATTGGAGAGGGACATGCTGCAAAACTCAGTAAACACCCATGACAGAATACACATGGAGGCAGGTCTCAGGCAGAAAAATAGGTTCAGCCTTTTCATTATTCTCAAAAGAAATGAAATCAAAAGGCTTAAAAATACATGGAAAACAAGTTTTCTGCTTAGTTACCCTCCAAGCTTTTTGATACTAGACCTTTCAAATAAAACAGAAAATACACAGCTTTGTTGCCATGTTCCTTCAGCTAAAAAAAAGGCCATCTGTGTCTAACAGATGACTTCTTTCTTTAGCTCAGGTCAAAGCAAGTCTTTTCCTTGGCTTTTTGCAAGCTATTAGGGCTCAGAGGTGTGATGCCAAAAGATCCATGCATGAAAGGTACAATATGGTTTTCTCCATTGAATGTCTTTTTCTCTGTCTTTGCTGATGTCTGACACTGCAGCTCTGGCCACCCTAAAAATGTATATTTGAATACTAGAGATCTTGGTGTAATACTCTGACCACATGCCTGTAACTAGAGTCTTCATTGCCATTGCTGGTTGACTGAACTTGTCATATATTTCAGTAGCTGACACAGGGCTTTAATGATCTGGGACACTAGATGAATACAAAGAGGTTGACATTACCACAGTACATATGTTTTTACTTTAAAAGGCTGATTGGTGAGTAATTATGAAGGCAATCCTAGTGACAAATGAGATTAACAGCCACAAATCTACATTTCATATTCTTGAAACTAGAGCCGTATGACCTTGCTTTGTGTTTCTAACCAGATGAGAATAATTATGTACTAAAATCTGAGGAAGGAGATACAACTTAAAGTAAATTTTTCCTTATTCCAAGGAAGATTCCTTGGAAGGAAGATTCAAGGAAGATTCTTCCTTATTCCAATTCTTACCTGTTCCAAGAACATAACGAACAATTCATTATCTAGAAGAAATTTTAAAGACAAACCATCAGGCACTGCTGAAAACTAACCAGAATATCTCAGTGGAAAATTTTGGAACTGTGTATGCCATGGATACTTTTGTTTTCCTTCTGCTCTGCCTTCTTTGAGAAACATTATTAAAAACAAACAAGCAAACAAACAAAGACCCACAACAACTCATATTTTCTAGAATCTTGAATTTTCTTGAAGGAATATTTTTACTTCAAGTTACTTGAACTGCCAAAATGCTGTCTGAAAAACCATCCCAGAGAATGTTAGCAAACCCAAAGGAAGATTAAAATTTGTTGCCAACACAAAATTAATTCTCATTCTTCTGCATTTCAATACAGCCACCAAAAATAAAGTAACAGGTTTCTCATAGTATAGAGTTCCAACTGTAGAATTAATTTCTTTTCTTCAGAAAGTGTATAGATAGATGCTGCTTCAGCAATAATTGTCCACTTCATTAGTTTTATTCTTATTTGTAAGTATCTCTGTTTTACTGGATCATATTAAGCATCATTTTCAAGGGGCCTTATTAATTTCCTCAAGATCTTGTTTTGGTTTTGGTTTTTTTTCTCCCAACTCCTGTTTTTCCCCTCCCTAACACCCCCAAAACTGGCACCAACTGAGATAACAATACTATTTTAAAGAAAAGGAAGTGGAGACAAAGAGAATTCCTTAAAGCTGCTAAATGAATCAGTGGTAAAGGCAGAACACAAACCGACTTTCAAACAAATTTCTCATTCCTCAGAACATGCAGCATGGCATTTTTGATTGCACTTGTGAGAACTCAAAATATATGCAGATTAGACTGCATTTATGCACCCTGAAAAGGAGGAACATTGAAGGTGACTGTGCTGAGTTTCACTGCAGCATGGCAGTGTCAGGAATCCTTCGCTGAGCACTGCCCATTACTCCTTCTTGCTAGAGCTTGCTACAGTAGGGGAAGAGCTAATGGAATGTCTTGTGTGCCTGCCCATCGTCAACTTCGGTTGGAAACTGGCCAGCTCTGTGCAATGTCTTAAAAAGACACAATTGCCAGAAAAAATAAGCTAACCCATGTTACCATGCCTGAACCTGCCCTTACAGATGTTCTTGTTCAGTTATTACTTTGGCGAGATGTACAATTTTACAATGATCAAAAACAAGAGAAGGAAACAGACATTCAAAATAAGGACATATTCGCATGGAACACAGCCCCCTGTTTGCTTTTTCCAAACAGATTCAGAGACAGCTGCAGATAATAGGATGTGATAATTTCTCTAAAACAGTTAGAAAGTTCTTCTTTAATGGAAAATAAGGGTGACCTAATTCTAGGGGCTACTGCCAGCTCCGTAGCATGATAATGTACTGCATGTGTAACAAGGAAGACAGTGAAGTGTGAAAGCATTTAACTTGGAAAGAAGGAGTAAAAAGGGAGGCAGACAATATGTCATTAATCATGTATGGAACCTGCTGACCACTCAACAACTCTAGTGAAAAAAATTACTGGTTGATTTTAGAGACTCCAGGTGATGCTAATGGAGTTGGTGTGTCATTTAAGGCCAAGTTGGGGCTGCTTCCTTGGTTCTGAATTTTAGCCTAAGATCTCAGACCTCAGAGAAGGTGAATATCTCTAACTGAAAGCTAATGAGATCTACAGGGGATCAACACCTCACAGAATTACCTCCTCACATTTGAGCTCCAGAGGCTTATTCTTCATCTCCCTAATGAAACAGGACTGATGTCTGAGTAGGCCTAGTGATTGGTGTCTTAAGTACCTAGACAGAATAGAAAATCAAGTAATGATTCTTTTTCTTCCTGAGTCATGCATAGCTAGAGGACCCAAAAATAGCTATTAGGTTGTTTCCTGCCACAAAAGCCTCTTGTAACACAGCTGCAGAGTATTCATGGGAAGTACTTGATAAAATCACCATGATATCATTAGCAGCAACTGTGTTTCTATCTTGAAATGCTTATTAGATGAGAAAAAGCAAGGAAAATTAAATTACGTTAGAACTACATGTGAATGCATTTATTTCCTCATTCATTTTTACATCTTTGGCTGAAAAAATATGCAATCTGACTACATGTGGTTCTTTTAACTCAATGATTGCTCTTTTCCCCTTCTTGTTTTACTTCCGTCTATAGTTAGTGTAGCAGAAATGTCCAAAAGAAAATCTAGGGAACTGTAGATGCACTAGTAAACTGTAGCAGTATCTGTCACCGTCATTTCCATTAATTATCAGAAGATTTATGCTAACATCACTCTGAAGAAAGACAGACAAGTCAGATGAAAAATGAATGAACACAAAATCCCTAAAACTGTCACTGACTGTATATATCTGATAAAAATCAGTAAGATTATTTCTTTAACCAACCAGCCTTTTCACAAAAAAAAAAAAAAAAAAAAAAAAAAACAAAAAAAAACCCCCAAAAAGCCCCACATCAGCCTGCTAGGTTTAAGAGCATAAACCCCATTGTTCATGGCTGCTGCTTCCCTTGGCTGTTCTGCAGAACTTAGTATAGCTGAATTCATCACATGGCATTTGCTGCTATGCTGTTTTAACAACTATTTCGGCTGTGCACAGATGATTTGACAGGAGGAACTCTGTGAAAATTCCTACCAGAGCAGTAGCCCCAGAACCCCTCCCTCCAGGTCATCCAATTGATCTCTGCTGTTGTCAGCATGAATCCATCAATATCACGCAAATACCATCCAGAATTGTGATGTGCTATATCATGGATCTGACAGAACTCTGTATTTAAGAATTTCCATACTTCATAGGAACTAATGTATACTCTTTTCTCCCATCAGAGCTTCCTCTTGTCTAGGACATACATTGTGATTAATGGTATAGAAATGCATACACAGTAAAAGAACCATTCTTCTGATATATAGAAAGCTTAGGATGATGACATTTCACCATCAATAGAAAGCTGGTTGCAAAATTATTACATAGGCACTACATTTATTCTGTAATTTAAGAGCATTTTTTTAATTTTAACACTGCTACTAAGTATCTCTAAAGATATATGCACAATTCCAAGCATGGGTTTTAGTTCCATAATTTCCATAACCTCTATCACCTGCCCATCATGATGAGTATACGCTGTTTTGGTCTTCCTCTTGGATGGCATGCAGACCCCAAATGTAAATGTCCTTGTTTGGGACACAGCTGAGTGACATTGTTAAGATTTTAAACATTATATTTTGTACCAAAAACTGTGCCAAAAAACTTTACGTACTGCCACCTTCAGCCCCAGTTGGTAATTTGTCCCTTGCCATCAGAGGTCACTGGACATACAGATGCATAGTGGTGTGAGTTCTCAGGTGGTGAGTGGAGTCAAGAGTAAGAGGCTTTTTTCCTCAGCCCTAGGACAGGTAGCAAAGGGAGATGCCCTCAAAGGGAGACATATGAAATGCCTGTTTGATCTCCACAGCCCCATGTGAGCTTACTGCAGACAAGACAGTGTGCAATGCAATAGAAAATTAAAACCACAATGCAGGTTTTCCCTGTTCTATACACCAACGAAACCATTGCACGTAGAATATGAGGATGTAGGAAATGTGGTGGCGTATCTGGTGCTGTGACCCAGTAGTCATGGCAACAACAGTGCAAAGACAGATTAACCCAGAGCTCATTTCCATCAACGGCAGAACCGTAGTGATTTATGCTGGTCCCTTATCCACAAAATGAAAAGCTGCATTTCAGTTCTGTGTTACCATTTTAGTGGTTAAGTTTAACAGACCAATAGTATCTTCTACACTGAAAATCAGAAGAAGATAAAAAAATATCAGGCAGCAACCATTTATTTGTCTTTCATTGTAATGCAGACCTGTCAAGTCTCATGTGATGAGCATGAGGCTTGCTCTTTTAGCCACTGCCTTCTCATTCCCCACTGTGGCATCTCCAGTTCATGCATCAGCAGCATGCTGTCATGCAGCCTGACGTGTGAGTCTCATCTGTTGGGATTTTAAGGACTTGCAGAATCTGGCAAGGTCACAAACCAAGGCATCTACACAGCTATGAAGCATCTTCATCTGCTGCAAATATAACAGTTTCCATGGTTTATCCCATGACAAAATTCTATGTAGTTTATCTGTCTTCTAGCCTGACAAGAAGTCCCCACAGATTTTTTCAGTGGGTGTATATCTGAAACCTATGCTTGACACAAATCTTGTCGTGTTCCAGTGTCACATCTGCTCTCAACAGGATTCCTAGTTTCACTTCAGTACTCTGTTTTGTTAATTTATGCATGCATTCTTGCTGAAACAATCACTGGAATGAACTGTCGTTGGAATGAACATTCCTGAGATACTTAATCACCATTTTCTTGCTCTCTACATTTCCCGCTTACCACAGCAATAGTCAAAAATGAAGACCCCATACTTTTTCTTTTTAAAGAAAACTCTAGAGAAGGCGTACCTCAACATTTACATTTTGTAAGCATAAGCCAGACTTGCAAACATAACAGACTGAGCCAGGGTGAATGACCTTTATTGCTTAGTGAAAGACCCATGACTCTTTTCTTTTCTCTGCATCCAAAGTCCAAACCCAGCGTAAGTCAAACGGCATGCAGGAGTAAAAGAAATGCTGTGCTTTAAAAGGTCAGGGGAAAAAGAAAGTTATTTGACATTAAGAAGAGAACATGAGAGAAAACATTGTCAAGAAGTCTAGATATTTTTAAATGGCGGGAATTTTGTACCTAGCAAGAACCTTTATTTTCTTAAAGCAAAAACTGAAAGGATTTTGTATTACAATCTAAAAATTATAGAAGAGGAAAAGCAACTCTCTTTGCCTTATTATTATCGCTCTTAACTTAGGTTTCTTCTACATCTGAAACTTAATTGTTAGTTTTAAGGTATGCCCTACACTTTCAAAATTTTGAAAGCACAAAATACATGCATTGAACTTGTGAAATCAAAATTACATTGAATTTAAATTATTTTCACTTATGTAGACCTCTAATCCAAATTTGAGAAATAGCTTTATTAACATGCCCATCATTCCAGAATTCACTGATCCAAAACAACTCAGTTGCATACAAACCAGCTGTCTCCTGGTGTCTTTGTTACAACATTTCTTATATTTAGTATGCAGCCCTGAAAGTTATTGTTTATCATCTATGTACTGTAAAATTAGTGTTTTGGGAAAAAAAACAAATTGGGCTGCAAAGATTGAAAATTGTCCAAGAATCACACTGTTCTACATCTTGATAAGCTCGATGACTGTACTAGCTATCTCATGGGCAGCATGCTCATTCTAGGTTAACTCTTCTGGTGACATGTTGTTTGAATGACTATAATCAAAGCAGTCACTGAAAACCTGAACTGATGTTCATTACTGTTTGTGTACTATTTCTACTATTCCTGGTTAAAACAAGTAGATATTTTACTAAACTGGGTCCCTTGTATGTTAGCAACTGGTGAAAATAGCTAGTTCATAGCAGTTATGTACAAAATAGAGCTTCAAGCACACCATGATCCAAAAATATTAACATATTGTAACCTAGTGATTGTTAATCAACAAAAATTTCTGCCCCACAAAAAAAGTGCTCTGCGGACAAGAGTATTCAGTATTGTGACAGCATGCCACTGGATTAGGATACTTGAGGTACAAAATGTTAGTTGTGACTAGCATTATATCATTTAATTCTGGTCCATTTCTTTCCCAGACCATGTTCAAAAGACTCTGAAGAAGACAGAAAGAAAAGAACAAAGTTGCTGCCACAAGACAAATAATAAAAAAAATCTGAGGAATTAAAAAAACTCAGTATAATCTCTTCAACCAACACACACAGAGCAAAATCTCAGTATTACTTTTTGTGGTTTTATGCATTTTAAAAATTAAACAAAGAAAAAATATTGTTTATGCAGAAATGCTGTTCGCTTTAACATTTTTAGGTTTTGGTTTTGGTTTTGTTTTTTTAAAAATGATCCAGTGCTTATGGAGGACATATGACAGTCTAAAAAGTAATCCTGCTTTATGTTCTATTGATAGTTCCCTGTATGGAGGTTTAGTGCTTAGGGACTTCAATGCTAACATAAATGCCAATATAATAAAAAGATGTGGAGGATCATTGTCTTGGCAAGCAAGCATCATTTATGTCTTGTAATTTCTAATACAGTATCTGCAGTAAATCTACTTAAAAAGTTCAATAGAATAATAAATCCAGAGTATCTATTTTCTAAATTCTATAATCAAAAGCCCCTCTTATTATTTTAATCTACTGTTTGAAATATCTATTCAGTGAAGATTTAAAATGACATTCCAAATGAGGACTGTTTTATAATACATTCTAAAAAAAATAATCCATGAAACAAGGCTTTAATAGGATGAAGAATCTCTGTTTTTATCTGATTTCAATTGATAACAAATATGATGTGCCCTCTGTTCAGGGGGAAAGGAGTTGTACTCACAATTTTTTGGTATGTATTCATCTAAAATCAATAGCAAGAATAAATCACATGATCAAAAAAAACAAATCAATTATTAGTAGGTGCATGCATGCATGCACATGTACAGCTGGTATAAAATACTGAGCAAATTCATGACATCTACATGCCCACAGTGGCAGAAAGAGTGGCATTCAGTGTTTCATGCAGGAAAGAATCAGCTGCAAATATGCACGATGGCATGCACCATGTCTTTGAAGAGGACTGCACTTAATTCCTGTTTTCATGTTATTGTGAGGTAGGCTTAAACAGCTGTAAATGAAATTAAAAACCTGCAGAGCTAGAATGAAATTACTTCTGACATCTACTTTAATGCATATTTACATCTCTATTATACCATTCGCCTGCCATAGCTCCTGCGGGTGGTTTACTTTACGCAACACATAGCACACACGTGGAAGAGGGTAGTCCAGAGGCAGACTGCTGTTTTGACACTGCCTTAGCCAACGCGTCTGCCTTCTCCTGCCCTTCCCTCTCTGCCCAGGCACCGTCCAGCTCTCAAACCGCGGTGAGTCACCTTTGCTGCTCACACCCGCGGTTCATCTGCACCCTTTCAGTACAGGAGAAGACGTCCAATCTTGCATATGAATACAATGCTGTTTTTACATTTCCCTGCCCTCTATGGACCTGTATATTTGGGCCCAAGATAAGTATGAGCTCGGCATTAGAGGACAGAGTTATGGAAAAAGCACCAAGGAAGATGTTTAAAACATTTTATTGGACAATAAAAACCAGCGCTGGGGACATGTGCTGAAGGTGTGGTGTTTTTTGTGTGGTGTTTTACTGTCATTCCTTCACAATGACCTCGAGTGCCACCCAGAAGCAATGACGCCATGTCCACACAGGGGCTGCTGCCATCCCACAGCCGGTGTCTGCCTGCTGCTGTTTGTCAAAGGCCGCAGAAAATCCAGGTGAGGAAAGAGAAAGCAGGGACAATGGGACGTGATGAGGAGGCGGAGAAGTCGT
>NW_010261978.1:0-2775 GCF_000690775.1 Eurypyga helias
CATTCTATGATTCTATGATATGTGGCCAGTGCCAAATGAACTGAACACCCCACTCCCGGCTAGCATGCAAAGGGCCATAATAAGACTGAACTTCTGTGGGAAGAAGAAAACCACTTTCACAAACCAGCCTGAAAAACTAGCAGCACTACCGCTGCTACACTGGTAATTTAGAGAAACAAACAGTTACTGTGTTTACTCAGTGCCCACCTTGACTGAGCTTCTCAACAACAAACAAACAGTTCAAAGCCAGAACAATGCTGGCAAGGATGAGTGGGTGTATGTTTATGTTAACTGATGTTTTGAAAATAAAAGCTATTTCTAGCTTGTGTGAATGTATCATGAATTACAGTTAACCTTTCCAAGACAAGTGTAGTCTATATACCATATACAGAGCAAGTTAGTGCCAATATGCACATAAAACTTCCTGCTCTGAAAAGAGTCAGTCCCCCCTACACAAAAATTAGCAATCCTTTGGCTTCACAAAAGCTGCATTCTCACAAGCAGAAGCTGGGCCAGATTCATCTCCCAGCTCTACAGAGCAGCTGAGCAGCTCACAGGAGGCTACTGAGCAGGATTGTAGACAGTCCACACCAGGGACTAACACATCATTTCACTGTGTCAGTCTTAGGTTTTCTTCCTAACTCACGGGTAAACAGATACATGCACTGTGGGAATCTCTGCACCAAGCAATTCCCATACCAACTTTCTGTGGCTTTTGCAGTAAGTGTAAGAATTATTTATTCTTAACCTGTGAAAAAAATCAAGCCTAAAAGTATATGTAAAAGGTCAAACTGTGATTTGGTGCTGGTGCCCAGATTCACATATTAGTAAATGAGTCCTCTTTCAGGGATGCTCAGGCTGTCTGAAAATCTAGTTTACTAACTGATTTGCCTGAGCCTAGGTTAGTTACTTCTTGTACTTGCTTCTACCATATTTTCAGTCCTAGAAGTACCACATAGGAGTCAGTTGGTGGCTTCACACCAAAGGAGGAAAAGATATTTGCTCAAAATCTTTTTTTCTTCCAGGATAACCCAGTCTATTGCCTTGTTCATAGTGAAAGAAATCATAGAACAGGAAGGAAAAACCCTTCACTCTGAGGAAACAAGCTCTAAATGCAATCCACCAGATGAACACTTGTGACATGGAGTGGCTACAGAAATTTTTTAAAAAAAAAGAAGGATCACACATTTAACAGAATTCTTAAGGCGCCGGTATTTTACTGGGTTTTATAGCTAAACGTAGTTTTTCAGGCTACCAACAGAAGCCACGAGGAACTTCAAGAGAGTTTGCACAAGTCAGCTGAATAGGTAAATACAATGGGGAACAAATTCAGTAACAACAGATAAGAAGTGCATTGCAGAACAAACCTTATGCCTAGGAGACCTAAAATGTTTCCAACTGCTATCAGTTCTGAAGGAGACTGACATGTCCCTGTAGCCCAGTGAAAAACTTTATTCCCTGAAGAGGTACTGTTGGAAAACGGAAGGGAAACTTTGAAGTCCCAATCCAAGAGGAGATGGGACAATAATACCAAAATGCTACAATGCTTACTAGAGCAGACCCAGGCAGAATTTTGTATGCCATTACCAGGCATTCTTCCTCAAACCAGATGGGATTATTTCCTAACAAGCCCAGAAAAATGTAAGAATAATGAAAAAGAGAGTCTGAAAGACGGCAATGCCTCTCTTGCACAGAAAACTGGGAAAACTGGTAATAACACGTAAAATCCTGGGAACTTGTTCGTCTTGCCTCATAATACAAGAACATACAGGAGAATAAAAGGTAAGAAACTGATTATCAAACTACGCTCTCATGCAAACTGCAAATACGCTGTGACTGGTGTTAGCACAAGGAACCACTGAGACAGGAGCTTAGGAAGACTTGGCCATTTCTTTGGCTCTGGAATATCTGGAATGAGGCTAATTGGTGTTATCACCCTCTGAAAGTCATAGCAAGCTTCACGCTTCTGAAGTTCCGCCAACCTCAGCAGGTCTGACCACCTAGAGGTGACTTCGCATGGACCAGCTGCCAGCTTCAGACCCTTCCCCTAATGCCAGCAGTGCTGATAGCAGGCAAGGAAACGCCTACGAGCCTAAAACTAGCAGAAACGTGGGATTATTGTCCTGTCCCCATTCCTCGGCATTACACTGACCTCTGGTGGGATGCAGGAAAACAATCGTAGAGAAACGAAGCGGACAAAAGGCCGAGGAAATCACACCCTGGGACTCGGGTGGGAATTCAGAGAGGGCATGCAGCAAGCCTGGCGCCGAAAGTGCCCCCAACCGCTCAGGACCACCGGGCAGGAGCAAGGTCACACCAGTGACCCACTGCTCACCAAGCGCTTCAGAGAGATCTCAGCCCCTTCTTCCATGCTCCCTCCAGATACTCCATCAGCCTGTGTTAGGATTTCCTGCAGCATCCCTAAAATACCGTGTACGCAGTAGCCCCTTATCCTATGGGAGGAAAAGGAAGAAATGAACAGGTGGATCTGCAAACTCCCTATGCACCCCACATCCCAAACTGAAGCGCGTATGACAAACTCAAACCTTTCCTGGCACTGCTAAGGTCATATTTAACTATTCTCGTTTATTTTATTTTCTTCTACTGCACATTTTCATTGCGCCTGAAGCCAAATCACTTGTTTTTAGGAGTCCTGATAGTCTCAGTGACCTGTTTTGGGACGTTACCACAAATAGTGGCACTGGCAAAACTTATGGAGCAGTTAATTGATGCTGGGAGCAGGAACAAGAGGCCACAAGCCAGGAAGGGCAGGTA
>NW_010261978.1:2806-6533 GCF_000690775.1 Eurypyga helias
TACAGGCTGGTGTTGGAATTCACTCAGGAAAACTAACGACACACCCAGACAGAGTGGAACACGACAAGATGGTTATTACAGATTCAGGTTTTGACTGCTTATTAGTGTCCCAGGAAACTGATGACTACCAAAAGGGCTGAGGAGCCAGAACTGTTTCTACAGCACTGTCCTTGCAGAGTGAGACCGAGCACTGAATTAGGGCAGATTATTAACTTCAGCCTTCCTTGCATGTAGTGGTAAATTTATAAGAAATTAACATAATACAACGTGACATTTCCGGGGGGTGAGGAGGAAAGCCCTCATCTAAGGAGTCAGTTCCCACCTGTTGAATTATACTTTGAAAACAGGAAATGAGTGAATGAAGAGATCGTTGCTGTTGTGCAGTACTTTCTAGAACTGAAGACAGTGCCACCAAAAGCCTAAATGGGCTCTTTCAGTGCTAATTTGTCAGAAATTAGATACTTCAGTTGTAAGAAGAGGCCTTTTGGGCATGCTCAGGAAGTGCTCAACAATATTTAAATAGAGAAAACCTCAGTTTAGGCAGCTGGTAAGACTCACTTTGGTGCTGGGTTCTGAGCAGCTCAGTGGTGCTGGGAAACACAACTCCTGTCCACACCTACCTAGAGACACAGGCACCTCGCCACTAGAATATCACAGTGCCACTCACAAACTAGCTTTATGGATTCAAAAGGAAATTGTGGAGGACTACACATCACTGACTGTAGTCATTATCACCACTCCCTCCCGTGTTTTCTCCATTTGGCTGCATGACAAGTAGGGTGGGCAACACTTCGCAGGCCTTTTGGCTAGCCAGATTATTTTCCACAAAACCTTGAAGAATTTTATATTTCTCTAGCCCTTAGACAAATTGGGCAGAAACCAGCTTAAAAAATATCGCCAACTGGCACAAACCAAGATTATTTCAGTGATTAAATCATTAATCACACCTTTAGGAAACTAAACAGAAAACGGTATGTCGCTAGCAAATTCAAGGTATCTGTTTCCACCTCAACATGCTATTTTTATCCACTATTGTTCATTACGCCCTCAGTTTAGCATGTCCTGGTTTCACGAGAAAAGTTATAGCAAATAAAATGTTCACAGATTCAGAGATTAGGAATTCAGATTTACTGTGATCATCTAGAACAGCGGCCACAGAAGCGCCTGACATGCAGTCATTCCTTTTTTAATTATGCTGCCACGTTCAGAAAAAATCCTATCCGTGACTGGACTGAATCAATCAGATTTAAAAAAAAAAAAAATCCAGCAATGTGGGATTACTTTCTCTCCGTTGTAAATTTGATTATTTTTACCATCCTGCAGGTTGTGCAGTAAAGACAGGAACCACGGGATTTGTCACCAATGTTGCTAATCCATGTCTATCACATGAAAATGACTTTGGTCACTGTTTTCTTACGCTATCTGATTGTTTCAGCAAGTTTGTGGATGACATTAAGCTGATAGGCTGGAGGGATGCGACGTCATTCAGAGGGACCTGGACAGGTTTGTGGGCTGGGCCCATGTGAACCGCATGGAGTTCAGCAAGGCCACGTTGCACTTGGGTCGGGGCAATCCCCAGTATCAATAGACACAGGGGATGAAGGGGATGAAGGCAACCTCGCAGAGGACTTGGGGACACTGGTGGATGAAAAGTTGGACATGAGCCAGCAGTGTGTGCTCACAGCCCAGAGAGCCAAGCATACCCTGGGCTGTATCCAGAGCAGTGTGGCCAGCAGGTCGAGGGAGGGGATTCTCCTGCTGCACTCAGCTCTTGTGAGACCCCACCTGCAGCTCTGCATCCAGCTCTGGGGCCCCCAACATCAGAAGGATACAGACCAGTTGGAGCAAGTCCAGAGGAGGCCACGAAGATGCTCCGAGGGCTGGAGCCCCTCTGCTATGGGGACAGGCTGAGAGAGTTGGGCTTGTTCAGCCTGGAGAAGAGAAGGCTCCGGGGAGACCTCAGTGTGGCCTCTCAGTATTTAAAGAGGGCTTATAAGAAAGACATAGAGAGGCTTTTTAACAGGGCCTGTATTGAAAGGACAATGGGTAATGGTTTTAAACTAAAAGAAGGGAGATTTATCTTGGACATAAAGAAGAAATTCTTCCCGGAGAGGGTGTTGAGGCACTGGCACAGGTTGCCCAGAGAAGCTGTGGATGCCCCATCCCTGGAAGTGTTCAAGGCCAGGCTGGATGGGGCTTGGAGCAACCTGGTCTAGAGGGATGTGGAAACTAGAAGGTCCCTTCCAACCCAAACCATCCTGCGATTCATCTGAAATGACCAAGTTTTTCATATAATCAGTGTTTTATAGATAGAATGTTTTCTCATGTACCATTCGAGCTCTCCCGTATCCCCAGGCACAAATCACAAATGTCACAAACATTAAAGGTCTTTTCACTACACTGTTCACTTACGTAATCAAAATCTTGACTAGTTCCATTTGAACTAAACTTCTGTCCAGGCAGCTGTCCCTGAGCCATAATCAACACTTGACTGTGTCAGCAAAACAGAGTAACAGATCCCCATCGATTTACTAGATTGACTATCAGCAACAATCTGATCAGTGCCTTCTGCAAAACCAAGTGAGGCATTTTAGGTACCACTTCACTCAAAGTGATGACCTTTATGCATGTTAGGCTTAAGGAAATGCTTGAGACAATCTTCTTTATGCGGAAAACAGGATTTTGAATGACAAGCCAAAGCTACTAAAGGTGAATCCACTTAAAACTAACGTTAAAAATACTTGCTAGTTTTGCTATAAACTTATAGCACTAAAACATCCTGTCTGTTTTACAGATATGACTAAGCATAATGACACAAAAATAATTTCTGTAAAGCAAACCGAGCCTAAATTACCAAAGGAAAAATCCTGCAGTCCGGCAAGTCTGTACACTTCTCCAGAAGCTGTGAGTGGTGACATTTACTTACTCCTTAGCTTTTTCTTACATTTATCTTTTTTCCGAACTACCAGGGCTGCAGTGAATCACTCCTCTTCTGTAACACTTGGGCATTTGGCAGCCCTTTCATGACCTCTGTAATTTACCTAAGATGTCACACACCAGGCTGTCCTGCAGAAGTGACTCTGCAACTGTGCCTTCTGCACACTAGACATAACCACTCTACTATTCCTCATAGGTGAGGAGCTACAAGAAGCAAGCAGGCCAATAGCTGTAAGCAGCAAAGCAATAAAGGCAGGTAGGACAGCTGCACAGACCTCAGGTTTCTCTACAGCTGTTCCCAGGCTCTGCTTCTTCTCCAGACATGGTCGCAGTTTATCCTCCTCGTGTATGTAACTGCTCTAGTCCCCCTTCTAATCACAGAATGACACAGGTTGGAAAAGACCTGTCAGATCATCTCGTCCAACCATCAACCCAACACTACCGTACCCACTAGACCATGTCCTCAAGCGCCATGTCCACACGTTCCTTGAACACCTCCAGGGATGGCGACTCCACCACTTCCCTGGGCAGCCTGTTCCAGTGCCTGAGCACTCTCTCAGTAAAGGATTTTTTCCTAATATTCAATCTAAACCTCCCCTGATGCAACTGGAGGCCATTTCCTCTTGTCCTATGACCAGTTACCCAGGAGAACAGACCAGCACCCACCTCCCTACAACCTTTCAAGCAGCTCTAGACATTAATCAGGTCTCGCATAAGCCTCCTTTTCTTCAGGCTAAACACCCCCAGCTCCCTCAGCCACTCCTCACAGGGCTTGTGCTCCAGACCCTTA
>NW_010261979.1:0-2046 GCF_000690775.1 Eurypyga helias
TTTATTTTATTTTATTTTTTGTTTTTGTCAACTAATTTCACAGCAATAACTAGTACACAGTCAGCTTTCTGCTCAACCTATGTATAGCTGGGAGCCTGCTACTTCCTTCTTTCAGGTTTTGCAGTAATCACTTTCCTTTTCCTTACTTGCATCATCCCTGGGGGCAACCCTTGAATTATATGGAAGCTACAAAAGTTCTTTCTAAGGTTCAGAACTTCATGGATTATCTGTTTTGTGTTTTTCCTCTCTACCTTCCCAAATTATATTAGACCTGTGTTCTGGGATGATCAAAGGCTAATGACTTGTTTCCTTATGGACTTTACACTTTTGTTTTAGGAATGCAACTTCCTGGAAGGTAGAAATTTTCCACTTCGGAAATAAAGACTTCCAACAGGATTTTTTTTTTTTTTTTAAATGAAAGAAATAGGAAAATAGTAAGGAAAATTAAGGGATGTTTTGGATATCTGTGGTTCAGAAAGTCTTAAGTGGAGTCACAGCTACAGTTTGGGAGCAAAACTGGATCATCATTGATATAGAAAAGTAGATAACATGATCTTTTAATAAGAATATTTGAAGCTTGTAGAGTCACCCCTGCTCTTTACTTACCCCATTTATTTTTATCGTCTTTAAATTCATGCTACTCTGACTAGAGTTGAATATCATTCTCCCAGTTGAGAGTACGAATATCAAAGATTCAGTCACATCACCCGTCATTTTTATCTCTATTTCTCTCTTCCATCTTCTTCACTGGATAGCAATGCTTCACACCTAATTTTTTGATCATACTTTATACTTGAAGCCTGATGGGAGAGAGAAATTTTCTAGATTATACAAACTTCTCTTTATATATGTTATACCAAAACCCGTACAGTAATTTTGTCCTTCTATCTAGTAAATATGTGCAGTGACGTTTCAGTGGTGTTGGTATGAGCAAAAGTTATGCACCCTGAAACTTAGCAACCTCCATTTTTTGCCCTCTCACTAAGGATAGATGTTTTTCCTAGTTCCCTGGGAGTTTTTTTCTGGTTAGATATTTTAAAAATCTGTATATTAGAGTGCAAGAAAAAATATTGCATAATCAAATTGCTATGTCATGATCAGTACATTGAAAACTCAAGCAATGCTCTTATTTACTCCAAATCTGTAACTGACAGCACACCTGAATAACAGTGAAGAAGAAAGTAGGTCGTGCTGTAAACTCCTGTTGTTTCCCTAGCAGGAGCATTCTGTGCCTCATTAATGTGAGTGCATGTTGTTGTCTGTTTCAGGGTGATTGAAACAGATGAAGGCTCTCCTTGGATGCTGATCTGAGACCACAACCCTATTTCAAATTCTTCTTAACTTGGTCAACAGATTAAATAATTATTTTGAGGTGAGCTAAGAGCCAAACATACATGCAGAGGTAAGCCTGTGGAGTGTGTTGACAGCACAAGCCTTTCTGCCCTAAGTTATCATGTTAAAAATGAATTTATTTTAAGTATGCTGTGAATGACTATTGCTGAGCTCTCCACATACAACAGTGTTTTATCCCATGAGCAACAACAAGTAGTCAGGTACTGAAGAGGTCTTTAGAAAAATGATTCATTGAAAGAATGGACTGAATTTCAATGTTCAATGTATCAGCAAAAGGTTTATCTTTTAAACTTATTTCTCCCTGAGAAAGACGTGTCATTTTTGTAGGAAGTCCCCTTCAGTATTGCCCTATGGGATAATGAATAGTGACATGTGCAGGTGTCATGGTTTAACCCCAGCTGGCAACTAAGTACCACACAGTCCCTCACTCACTCCCCCTGGTGGGATGGGGGTGAGAATTCAAAGAGTAAAAGAGAAAACTTGTGGGTTGAGATAAAGACAGTTTAATAGGGAAAGCAAAAGCCACAGGTACAAGCAAAGAAAAGAAGGAATTCATTCACCACTTCCCATCGTCAGGCAGGTGCAGGTGTTCTCTCCAGGAAAACAGGGCTCCATCACATGTAATGGTGACTTAGGAAGGCAAACTCTAACAACTCAGAAAGTCCTCTCCCTTCCTTCTTCCTCCCCCAGCTT
>NW_010261980.1:0-7948 GCF_000690775.1 Eurypyga helias
GGGCGGGGAGGGGAGGGCGGCGCGGCCGCCGCCTCCTCCGTGCGGGGGCTGGTTCGTAGGGAAGCGCGAAGGACCGAAGTCGGGCTTCGAGGAGCGTCTGGCGCGTGAGTACAGCCTCGGACTTTGTTTGGAGGTTGCGGGGAAAGGGGCTTTGCGCGTTCTGTTTGTTTCCACCCCCTTCATAAGGCCAAGCCCGCCCCCGGTGTTCTTCGTGGTTTACATGGTACCTGGACATTCTTGCTTCGAGCCTTCACAGCTTAGCTGGAAACTCGAGGGCCCTTGTTTTCTATTTACAGGCCAGTTAATTTGCCTGTAAGTCCAGGATGCTTGAGGGTTTCCTCAGGGAGGTTTTTGAAAACCATTAGTTCTTGCCCCTGCTGTGATGCTTATTGAGGAGATCAGTCTTTTGTGGGTTTTGAAAGTGGATCAGCACCTGGGCTGGGGCAGTCCCAGGCACAAGTACAGGCTGGGTGGAGAATGGATAGAAAGCAGCCCTGAGGAGAAGGACTTGGGGGTACTGGTGGATGAAAAGCTGAACATGAGCCGGCAGTGTGCGCTGGCAGCCCAGAAAGCCAACCGTGTCCTGGGCTGTATCCAGAGAAGTGTGGCCAGCAGGTCGAGGGAGGGGATCCTCCCCCTCTACTCTGCTCTCATGAGACTCCACCTGGAGTCCTGGGGGACGACAGGGAACTTTTTACAAGGGCCTGTAGTGACAGGACAAGGGGTAATGGGTTTAAACTGAAAGTGGGGAGGTTTAGATTAGATATCAGGAAGAAGCTCTTCCTGGAGAGGTTGGTGAGGCGCTGGAACAGGTTGCCCAGAGAAGCTGTGGATGCCCCATCCCTGGATGTCTTCAAGGCCAGGCTGGATGAGGCTTTGAGCAACCTGGTCTAGTGGAAGGTGTCCCTGCCCATGGCAGGGGGGGTGGAACTAGATGGTCTTTAAGGTCCTTTCCAACCCAAACCATTCTGTGAACAAGCGTTCTGTAACATCACTTGTCCAGCATATAGCCAAAGCCCCATGACAGGGCAGACTTCTGAAACTCTACCAGTTGGATTTTCTCCCTTCAGTGGGGCCTGTTTTATGACTGCCAAGTGCTCTAAAGCATAAGTGAAGCTATAAATGCCCTTGGGAGTTAGAGGAGTACAGTCAAAGGCCAAACACCAAGGGGTGTTCGATCATGATGCTGCTGCTTGCTGGTTCTATCCTCCCTTTAATTGGCCCCCTCAAATCAGGTACTCATGAAACTGAAGCATGTTTCTGCCTCTGTAGGTGTTAAAGCTAACATTTATGTGTCAGTGATGTTTCCCAAATGGATCCTCAAGTGTTTTCTAGTCCTGATGTGTATTGCACAGTGCAGAGACGCTGGCAGAAGGTCTGTGTTCCCAGAGCACTGATTGGAGATCTGGTCAAGACAAAGTCTTGAATAATGCAAAAGAAGACTCAAATTAGTAAATCCTTGCTCCTCTTAAAAGCAGGATCTTGTCATGTAGCCATGCTTTCTGATTCAAATGCAGTTAGAACAAAAAAGCACCTGAGTTTGCTCAGGTTACGTAGCTCTCTAAAACAGCCATCAGCCAGTTGGTTAGAGCATTGGTATCTTTGTGTTTGAAGTACTTTGGAGTTTGGAGTCCAGATAAAAACCAACTTACTTTTGGTTTTTGGAATGATATTAATAGTGAAAACAGCTATGATGAAAAAATCTATCTTCATCTGTATCTTACATGGTTTCTCAGTCATGTAAAATATTACATATTTTCTCAGCAGTGCTTCCTTAGGTGCCTAACTCAGCACCAAGGATTCTAGTGACTGGTAATGTGCCAGAAATAGGGTATTTTCAGCACAGATGATTTCTGAGGATCTTGACTCTGAGGTCTTAATGTTTCTACTTTGCAGTATCCCAAGTAAAAATCAACAGAAAGGATAGCGGAAGCTATTTCTCAGTACAAGGAAGGTATCTTCTAAATGAAAACCAATTCAGGAGACTTCATGGAAGTATGAGTCTTAGTTCAGCTGAAATTGTAACAAGAAGCTTCCATGCACCTGAAGGCTCAATACCCGAGTTACTCCTCTAGTACTGTCAACACCACTCTTGCCCCTGCATCCTGCCTGTGTTGCTTGAGTTGAATTTCCAGCTGCCTTTTTGTTCTTTGGGTCTTTTTTGTATTTGAACTCCTGTTTGGGTGACTTAAGAGGTGCTATAAAGGTCTTTGTATTGCTTCAGCTTTTCAGGATGTATCCAAAACTCGGCTGCTTTAACAATAGCAAGAAAAGCTTGAAAACGCATACTGAAAGTAATACTCCCTGCCCTTGCAAACAGTCAGACAACAATTTTGGGAGGGAATGTTCATACGCTATTACCTGTATGAAAGGAGAGAGGCTGTTTTGCCAAGTGTGATGCTGGCCTCCCACTCTGAGATATGCCCTGGAAGCTGACCTTATGCCTTTAAATTCTTCAGAAAGAAACTTCAGTGTTGTTCTGGGTCTATCAATTATTAGTTATCTCATTATGTTTTAGCTTGGTTTAAATTCCAAAGTCATCTGTGAGTCTCCAGAACCACTTTGCTACCTTCTGTGTGAAAGTTGTGGGGTAGATGAACATCTCAGACTGAACAGTACCCTTGGATCCTCCTTTCCTGTATGTTTTGACCCCCAGTAATTTTCCATGTGGCATTTCTTTGTTTATTCCTATACATTGTGTCAAGTGTTGCCTTGTCAAGCTGCAAGACGTGCCCAGTCTGTTAAGAGACCAAATGCTGTCAGTATGTGTACAGCTGCAGAGTAGTTAGTGCCAGAAGAGAACTCCATGTTCCAAGTAGGGGCTTGGCATACTGGTCATTCTCTGCAGCTTGAAATAGAGATGCAAGGTTAGTGTGCCACTTCTTAAAGTAATGTTAAAAGTGGCGAAAGCTAATTCTAGAGTTGTCCTTATAAATAAATACACATCACCTGAAATACTGTGAAGTTGAAAAGCAGCTCCTGAGATCAGTGCAAAAATGTCGCTATGGAAGAAAGATTCAGCTTCAGCACTGGGATTCAAGCAGTCATCTCCCTGATGGCAAAGGTAGTTGTGGTATCTCAAGCATCTGGGTTCACTGGCAAATAGAACAAGCCTGAGCACTTATATAGGAGCTTAATCTTGGGAAAACAGTTTTGTATAGCATGGAACAGGGGAACGCTGATCTGCTCCAGGCCTGTTTTCTTTTTAATCTCACATCAGTATTACTGTTTACTGCCATCAACTCCAGCAACCAAGTGCTTGACTTGCCATTGTCAGTTAAGGGAGGACCTTTTTAGAGAAGGTGGTGATCCTACCATTATTTTTTTGAGTGAGAGTATGATGGTCTGTCATGGATGTTCACCACAAATTCACTGTAAAGTTGTTGATAGGAAGTTCTGGCTGGAGGCTTGTTTACTACAGTAAGTGCTGTCTAGTGTCAGGAATGCTGCTTCTTGCAAAGCACAAAGCTCCATCTTGCAGGTCTCCTGAATGACAAACACAAGAAGCCTGATCTCCTTTTCCTTATCATCTGGGACAAGACAAAGTAGCAGTAGGTTAGAGGTCAGAGCCCTGCAAATCCAGTAAATTATTCTGGAGAGAATTATATCTTGGAAAAAATACTTGGCCTTCAAAACCTGAAATGTTCCAGGCTCCTTATGTGAGAAATACGGGGGAGCAAATGGACTTATTTAATGTGTACATCTCTAGTTCCACAGTTGTCTTTTTAACATCAAAAGGGTTACTTAGTGAGAGTATACCACGCTGGTTTGTTTTAGCCATACTTGATCTTCTCACATCTCGGGATGTGGAACTGCCCACATGTTGTCTCTGTACTTGTTTTTGAACTTAAAAAGATGGAGAGCTTTTTCTTGAACTCTCCAATCATATTATAGAGTAGCATACAAAAAGGATTTTTTTTTTTCTAAAAGCAGTTATTACGGTATGTCGTCTGCAGGCTGGACTTCCTTAGGCATCTTTCAGCATGGACAAACTGGCAGAGGAGCCCTTCTCCCTGTTTTCTTTGATGTGGAATTCTTCCTGGACAAGGCAGCTACCATCAACATACTTCCTTTAAAACCTCATTCTTTGCTGGACAAATCTGTCTCTACCTTCTGTGTCCTTATAGCTCTTGCTCTCCAGAAGGGCAGAGCTTTGGTGTAACACTTCTGTGGTCGTATCAAGTGTACTGAAAAGCCAGATTTGCTCCATGAAGACTTCTGGGTCACAGTGTGTTTCCATGGATGACTACTCTTCTCTTACTGTCTGGCCTCCCCACCAGATCCATCCTCAGACACAGGCTTATTTCAGGAGTAGTGGTTAACAGAACCTATTGATTATTCTCAGCATATTTGGTGTAACTTCCAAGTCAGATAGCAAATTTGAATGAGCAATATACCAATCCCTGCAGGATACAATTGAAATCTCATAGTCTCCTATGGTCTAAGATATACTTGCTAGTCACCTACAGCAAAATTTGTTATTTCAGCCCGTAGAAAAATTGTGGTGCTTCAAGTTAGGCATATCGGTTCAAATTGGTCTTTCATTCCGGCTTTTCAAAGTTCTTGCCGTAGCAACCTATGAGCTACTAGGGAAGTGAGGGTAACAGTCACCTCCTTAGATGGTCACACAAGAGTATGAAGCAGCTCAGGATGCGTATGTGAGCTTTACTGACACTGCTGGGGTGGTGGTGGTTTGTTTTTCTTTTTTTTTTTTTAAGAGGTTTTTCAGGTGTGGAGTCAACATTATGTTTATAATAGCTCAGGAGACCTCTAAATATAAAGTAAATATTTCTGCAGTAGCCCAGGAGAAATATGCCGAGACAACTATCTTGGTTTTATTGTGACAAGGTATAAGCACTGAAAAATAGTGAAGGGAAAAAAACAAGTTAACCAAAAGAGCCCAAGGATGCCATTTTGTGTGTTACAAAATATAAATCCAGGACTTGTGTTATTTCCACCTTGACAGATTTTAGTCAAGATGCCTGAAATATGTGAGTGGCTATTGGACATATTAGTTTATGCTGTATTCCCTTATACAACCTGACAATAGCCTAGTCAGGGAGAAAGTAGCACCTTTGTTCAACCTTCCATATTATCACAGAATGAATTGTGGAATGGCTTGGATTGGAAGGGACCTTAAAGACCATCCAGTTCCAAACCCCCTGCCATGGGCAGGGACACCTTCCACTAGACCAGGTTGCTCAAAGCCTCATCCAGCCTGGCCTTGAACACTTCCAGGGACGGGGCATCCACAGCTTCTCTGGGCAACCTGTTCCCGAGCCTCACCACCGTCTCCAGGAAGAACTTCTTCCTGATATCTAATCTAAACCTCCCCACTTTCAATTTAAACCCATTACCCCTTGTCCTTTCACTACAGGCCCTTGTAAAAAGTCCCCCCCAGCTTCCTTGTAGCCCCTTCAGGTACTGGAAGGTGCAGTAAGGTCTCCCCGGAGCCTTCTCTTCTCCAGGCTGAACAAGCCCAACTCTCTCAGCCTGTCCCCACAGGAGAGGTGCTCCAGCCCTCTGAGCATCTTTGTGGCTTCCTCTGGACTTGCTCCAACTGGTCTATATCCTTCTGATGCTGGGGACTCCAGAGCTGGATTATTCATTAACAATGCTTTTTTCTGCATCTTTTTTCTTACTGCTCTTTTCTTCATTTACTACAAGGTAAAAGCAGAAAAGCTTAAATTACTAAATTACAATGATTTGAAATTGGGAACAAAAAACGCTGCAGTATTTCATTTTTGTAATTTAGCAATAGCTCCCATATTGTTCATAATAAAATGATCTGCAATTTTCATGTTCCCTCATTAAAATCCTGATGGGTGTTTTGCAATGATCCATGTTCTATTTTGACAGAGGATGGTGGTCAAGAAAGTAGGGGAAATGGTTCTAAAACACAAGGCTGGGGTTTTTTTACCTCCAGAATGCATGAAAAAGTCAAATGTTTTTGCTAGCTATAAGAAAAAACAATACATGCGTAAATTTGTTACTGAAACTACAAAATGTTGGGGGGGAAAAAGCCTGATACTCTCCATCACTGTGTTGAATGAATTGCTCTTCAGTCTCAGAAATACCTTACTAACTTTGAGTGGTGAGGGGAGTAAAAGTGAGCCAATCTAGGAAATGCATTAGTATCGCAAAGATTTTTTTTACTTTTTTCTTTTAACTATTTTGTAGTTACTAAACGCTTTAGTTATTTACTATTTTTTTTAACACTCTTGTAGTTACTAAACGCTTTAGTTATAGACCTTAGTATCATTGTCTTGCTTGAATCATGTAGTCACTTTTGTCTGTTGCACTCTCCTGCTCTTGTTTACCTTGATTTTAAAACCTGAACTGTGTCTGAAAGGCTTAATGCTTGAATTCATCTGGAATTGTGGTAATTCTAGTCGTAAGCAGTACGCACAGTTACCAGTTAAGCAGTAATATCTTTCACTGTGCAGCATGTCAGCAGACATAAAATTTCCCTTGAGAGATGGAAATTTTAAAGGAATTGTTACTTATTTAAAAATAATAAACAACATGCCAACAATTCAATCTCAACATGGAAACCCATGAATTTGTATATATATAACCTTAACTGTATTTTGAGCTGTTTGATGAAATTCAGAAGTGGGGGTGGTTTTGGATATTCTGTAGCGAGACTAGTTCTCCACCTGCTAGCGTGAGCACACCTACCTGTTTGCTTAGGTTCTGCCGGTAGGAGAAGCAACTGTCAGAAGAGTTACCCCTCTGTTTTATTTTTTACACTCTGTGGGTCTCTGATGTTACAGTAACTGACAGTTTCTGCGGAGTTGAAGAAATAAATAATATGAACAATTAAACTTGTCCAGGAAATGGTTCCTTTACAGTACGGCTGTTAGTGGATATTGTTAATATTTTTTTAATTGTGCCATTTCCTTCCCCCACCCCCCCCTCCTGCCCCCAGAAGTTTTGGCTGTGTCCCTTCCATATGTGGGCATGCTCTCACTTAGGTTAATAGTTTCAGTAGGTAAGTGTCCACCCTCCCACTAGGAGCTGGAGCAGCTTATGACATACCACCTTCCAGAGAAGTCGCCTCTTTGGCAGAAGATGATGACTAACAAGGCTCTGCCCTTCAAAAACTCTGCAATGTAAGTGAGATGTCTTTCCTTCGTGACTATGCAGGAATTCAGTACAACTGTTGAGAAGCTGATAGTAAAAATAGTGTTCATATTAACTTGTCTTCATCTTACAGATTGACAATTGCAGCTCCCCTGTAACTTTATAGAATTTGGCAAATGCTGTCAAGGAGGGGGAAAAAAAGGCAGCGTTGTGTTTCTATGGCAAGGTATTTATATATGTATTGACTTAATGTAAACATTTGAAAGGAGCTGTTCATGATGCTCAGCAAACTAGATGAATGGATATCTTGTTTACTTTCATAAATCCTGGGACAGAATGCAATATTATCCAAGAAAATAATGTCTCTGATATTTTTGTTTCTCTCCCAAAGCAGAGGGTGTCACATGCTCTTACTAGATTTAATTTAGTGCCTAATAGACAAATCTTTTCCAGAAAGTATCTGAGAATGCTTTATTTGAAAAGCCTCAACTGTTACGTATATTGCTTTTTGTTAGAGTTCTTGTGAACACCTAGACCAATAAAGTCTTCAGCAACCAGTCTGAAAAACTGCGTGGGTTGTTGTCTCTCTGTCCTTTGCTACTGCGTCTGCCTGTGCAGCGACTTCTAAAATCCGGTACTTTGCGCAAATAACAGTATATGTTAAACCTTGTCATCATGTGCAGATGGAAGTTTCCAAGGTGCAGATAGCAGAAGGGGGGACCTGTGACATTGGGTGTGTCCTGTCCGGAGTCAAGGCGATGGCTGAGGAAGCTCCATCATACACTTAGTGGACAGACAATGACAATTCTTCATCCATGTCTAAACACAATTTGGGATTCCCTTGGAGCAATTGGTGAGCCGG
>NW_010261981.1:0-16912 GCF_000690775.1 Eurypyga helias
GTAAGAGGACTTCTGGGGGTAGTAAATCCCCACTCACATACCTTAGTGGGGTCATAGTAGTGCAAATACGCAGGATCAGCTCTCAAAACAAACTTCCTCACCTTCCAGTTTTTCCTCTTGTGCCCCTGCAAAACAGAAGAATTATTTACCACCAGTAAATACCTCCTGAAATGGCCAATGTCCTGCAGGCTCTATGGGAGACCTAAATAGGTACTGAAAAAAGAGGTTTTGGAGCCAACAGAGAAAACACTTTTCTGACATCTTAGTCACTCCCAGGATTTTCTGCTTAACATCCTCCTTCATACATTGACAATTCTTTCCTCCCTCCTTTCCCAAGAACCAAGAAAGCAGAGTGACAGGGGCAAGTAATTATATCCCTGATTCCCACTCTCACTTTCAGATTAAATATGGGTCTTGGATTAAAAACACATGCTGTGTGTGCTCTGAGGGGATTATGTCAGATCTCCCGGCAGCTCCTGGCTTCCAGCGCCCCCCCAGCCCTGGCTGCAACCTGCCAGCCAGAGGGGGGAGGGTTGGGGAGCACATGTTTGTGTTGGGACCAATGCAAACAGAAAAATCACAGCTCAGGGTACAAAGCTTCAGAGTGGAAATGTGGCCATGCCGTGCAGGTATGCTTCCCTCTGCGAGTGGCTGCGTTACGCTTTGAAACAGCGCAATCGATCCTCATCTTGTTCGTAGCAGGGCTCGGAAACTAAATCTTCCAGACTAAAGGTGGGTTCCTGTAAACAATTTTTGCCAACAGGTGCCCCAAGAAAACAGGTCTCAGCAGCATCAGGGCAGCCACGCATACAGGAGTGACCGTCCACAGGTAAATGTCCACTCCATGCAAAAGCCAACCTGCTCAGCTCCGAAATTTGCCAGGGGCCAGCAGGACGTCCGTCACAGCTGCTCCCACCATCCCGATGGGACAGGTTAAACCAGGGGACCAGTGGGATCTGCTTGGAAGTGAATGTAACATCTCTGGTCGGATTTGGAGTTTGTGTGGGACTTTTGCTTTTGATACTACTTTATGCCTTTCCGTATACACTCAGTACGTACACAGCATCCAACCAATCCTGCCTGAGCAGCAAGTTCCATAGTTCACTTCTTTGTAAGCAGCTACTCCTCACCCCATGATCCCTGGTAGTAGTAGTCACAGGCAAGTTAGCTCTGCTGACTACAACTCCCCAGCCATGCTCCTATAAATCACATTTATTCTCTAGGAAGCCGTAAGGGCTGTCATTTTTCTTGTTTCTCAGTGAAGGGTCAAACACTGTATTTACCTGTTTCACTAAGAATCCTTGTTTCGCAATTGTGCCGCTTAATTCAGAGATGTTAAATTGTAGCTCTTCCTTGGAACTGATATTTTTCTTACTGCTCTCAGCCTGCAAATAGGGAAAACTTTTCTTTTTAATCTAAACACATTTTTAAGTTCTGCATTATTTTCCTTGACCTACTTTTAGCTCATATGGCCTGAGTAAATTCTACTCTGTAGCCCTGCTGCTCAGCTTCGTAGGTCCAAGATTTACAAGCAACAAATTACAGCTGTAAAGCCTACACAAGCACTGTGGCCTTGAGTTTTAGCATAGCTACAGCATGGCCGCCGTTAAATGCAGACACAGCACTGCACTCAAGGGACACACCCCTTTTAATGGCTAATTATGTAAATTGTAGATCCCTCCATACCCACGTAGCTATTTGTCTCCAGCAAAAGCCCAAATGTTGCTACTATTAAAAGCCTGGAGCTGCTTCTTCTGGGTTTACTTTCACAGTCTGCGTCCTCTGCCTTTGGTTGCATGCGGTGCAGGTCCCCTTTGCCACTGCCCCACATCGAGTGAGGGGCAGAGGAGGTGCCTCTGTAGGCAGCTGCATCACTTACAAACATGTATAGTGCGGTGGAGTCGTCGAGGAACTGCTCAGAGAGGTCGCTGTAGCGTGTGGCCTCAGTGCTGCGGGCTCCCACAGGCTTGATGAAGTTCTCCTCCATCAGCATGGATGCCAAGGTGACAGCCTCGAATCGCGACACAGCAAAGCTGTTGGAGATGAGCCAGTCCACCACAGCAGAACCTGCAGAGAGAAAGGCAGTTCTCATACCGAGACAATGGGCTCTTCCAAGGCGAGACAGATGGTCTCCTGCCACACAGCTCTTCATCTGCTGAAACATTTCGGCACCATCACGATGACTGTCAAAGAAGTGCAAGGTTGGCCAAAAGTGTGGGGTCCTACATGTGCTTCCATATAGCCAAAGAGCAAGAGGAAAAGGTGTTGGAGAGCTTGGCCACACCACTACTTTCCATGGGCCACAACTCATCCCACCCGGAAGGCGGCACAGTAGCTCCCTGGTCTCTGCAACGTGGGGTGTCCCGTTTTGAGGAAGTGCGTTGCCAGCCGCAGGTGTACCTGTGAAGGTCTCCTTGTATCTGTTGCCTTGCTCCAAGTTGCGGGTCAGCTTAATTCCAGTACTGCTGTCACACATTCTCTCCACTATGTGGCTGTGAAAGAGAACACAGGACAATGTCAGTAGAATAAAAAGACAGGCAGAAACTGGCTCTTACTTCTGTCAGTGGCTGGGATGTCCTAATGATTATGAGCATAATGATGAGAAACAGCCTGGATACTCCTCCAGAAATTTTGTCCCAAGTGTGGTATAGGAAATCTTTATACTCCCAATAGCAGGAAAATGTGCATTCCCATGCCTTGGCAAAAGTATGCGCAAGCCTAGGGCAGAGCAGCTCGTTAGAGGCTCCTGGCCACACGGGAGGGGATCTGTGCAGAGAGGATCTTCCCTTGACCCTCCCCATCCACCAGCTCAGATGCTTTGCAGGCTACAGCCATAGCAGAAGGAGAAACCATATACACTTACTGGAGGCTGATATTCTCTAGTAGTTTGAAGGAGTTCTTCATTCTGTGGAGCTCTTGTACCTGTACTGGGTGACCAGCATGAATAGCTCCAGTGATGTCCAAAGCCCAAGAGTCTCGCTCCTCCCTGGAGCAACATTCAAGGAAATAGTCCGTGTTGGTTTTTGTCTTTAGTTTGATGAGTAGCTGTGGAGAAAGTAGTGCAAAGCAATAACATCGTTTAGCTACTGTCCCTCGCTTGCATACACCTCCTTTCGGCACTGGCCCAAGTGGCACAAATAAGTCTGCTATGACACCCCACCTGAGCAATTCTCGAGCAGAAGGATGGCGGGCACAGCTCTGGGGTGGTTTTTTTTGCTTCCTCACAGCCCCAATCCTTGGATTTTCCTTTCCAAGCATGGTATGCACGCATGGAGCTTGTAGTGTTTAGAGGAGAGCAGACCACCGAGATACTGGATTACATAGGATGTGTTGCTGACTACAGAGCCTTTCACATCCAGATCTCCAGTTTCCCAACAACTACAAACTCTCGCTAGTCTCTTTATGCCATGGGAAGTACTGAAATAGTCAGGAATTGACAGTCATTTCCCTTCAGGCCCCACTCAGGAAGCCTGCATTGCCACTACCCACCGGTGAGAGGAGAAGTGCAGGAGGCACTTTCCCTTCCAGAGCCCTCTTGCTGGAAACTTTCCACAGCAGTGAAGTCCCATTGGTGAAGGAAAAGGGAGTCTGACCTGCCTGCCTGGGAATACCCCACGGACACAGCCAGGGTTTAAGGCAACTGCCAGAAATGATAAACTTCCCCTTTTTCCCATCCTCCTCGGATTCTTATTGAGCTGTTTGTGTCCTCCACACACTGCTGGGCTGATGCATTTGCATTTATTCTTCCCACTGTGCATGTGGAGGTGGTGGGCGATGTCTTTTTTTGTTAACGGCTGTGGCTCAGATTTGGGCAGAGGGAACAGCAAAGACACAATGAGGGAGTTCATTGCTTGTCCTGGTTACACTGCTAACAGTGGCTTGCTTTTGGCTGGGCCTAATTTTGGAAACACATACCCCAGTGATATGGTTGCAGTAATCAAAGTCAGGAGGAGAAGAAAAGACTAGGGAGAAGTTAGACAGCGGAACATCGTTAAGAAGGGATACATTTTTCCAGTCCTACCGGTCTGTTCTCATATTCCAGGCATGGACATGTAATAGTGCAGCCATCCAAAAGGATCCTGCCCTTTGGAGAAGGCTCCTTCTTGCCTCCTTCAATTTTGTAATACAGCAGCTTATCCTGAAGCAGAACGAACCATCTCACTTTCCAGTTTCGAACAATATGTCCCTAGAGGGGAAGAAACCCACATAGCCAACTTCAACACAAGCACTGAGAAATGACCATCTTCTTTTTTTTTGTGAAAATACCATCAACTGATAGGAAACCGTATAAAAAGAAACACAAGAAGTCACCATGAGTCCTGTTCTCCCTGAGATGCATATTTTTAATAACAAAATAGCACAGCTCCATCACTCTAAAAATCACAGAGCTATAGAAACGTGTTTTGCCCTTTCTCCAGCGAGGACATCTTTGCTGGCAAGAATTGTTTCTTGCAAAGGCTCAGGTGAGTGATCTCCAAGAGCTGTTGTATAGGTGCACACCTGCCCGCTGACAGCACCAGGCAGGAACAGGGCTTAAATCCGAAACACGTGAGGCACTTTGGAGACAGACTCCTCCTCTCCAGTGACCCTGGGTGATGGTTGATGTGTTTTGTTTGTTGTCATTTTGATGTGGCTGTAGGTGCCAAGTGGTTTTGAGAGCACTTTGCTGGGTGAATTGGCTTTTCCCTACCCCCCCTCTTACTGCTAATGAGTGATTTATTTCTATCCTACCTGCCTCCAATCCCCTGGGCTAAAACATTCCCTGTTCTACTGGCTCCTGTAAAGGAAAAACACTTTTCAACGGCAAAAGACCGACTGCAGGCTGCTGTCGAATGCCTCCCGGGTTATACCAGGATACAGACAAATCCTCTTCTTCCCCCTCTGTAAACAGCCTGCGGCTGTCTTTAGCCCAGCTGTACAGGAGAGTTGGCCCTGGCAGGCTCAGTCCTGCCTGACGGTGTTGGGTCCAGCTCTGCGGTGCCGGGAGCCGACTTGCATTCTGACAGGCAATGGAGCAGTACAGTCCGGAGGCAAAGCGCTGGCTAGAGGAAGCTCTGACACCTGGGAGAGGGTGGGCACATCTAGAAGAAAGGAACATGCCAGGTCCAGTTGTGGCAAGAATCAAACTCATTCTCTGTGAGCAAAGGGGAAAACCAGCAATTTCCAAGAAAAGGTGGGGTAATGAGCTTCTAAAATCCAGGGCACTTCAGACCGGATGTCTTCTAGTCTATGCTCAATACAATTTATTTCACTCGGTTTTGTTCTCTCCTTCCCTTTGCCTTCTTCAATGGTTTTTTTTTTTTTCACCTGCTGTAAAGCCCCTTGGCCATTTTTCCTGAGAGTATGTTCTTTGCTATGGCTGTTTTTTTTCCCTTTTTTTTTTTTTTCTGGTAGGGTGCCTTACCTTTTTTCTTTACCTTTACCTGTTTTCTACACATTTACTTTATATTTAAATACATTCCAATACATAAACCACTCATTTATAATGCATTTAGAACATATTCTTCCTTTTGTTCTCTTCTTAAGAAAACTGTTTTCTTTACCTCATCCGACTTTTTCTTCATTTTTTTTCCCTCTGGATCCCTTGCTCCCTTCTCCCTCAGTCTCCTTTAGTCACCTTCTTAGTGGTCTCCTTCTCATCAAACTGTGTGTCTCGGTGGTGCTGTACAGACTGCTGGCAGTTCCAGCTCGTTGTGCTGCCAATAACCCACTCCTCTCACACACTTAGTGCCTTGGATCCCTATCTTGAATTCAGTAGTCACTTGGGAGCCACAAAATACAACGGTAGCCCAGAGAGGAGAGCAGGAGCTGGGACTGCTCTGCCCTTGCTGCAGAGGGAGGATGAGGAAGGGCCATGCAGCCGTTCTCCATGTAAAGCATGGCTTCAGGTGGCCAGCGGCTGGCCGGGAGCCCTGCCAGGATTGCTCCTGACCAGGATTACCTTCATGGTAGCACCAGAAGTACTGCCACGTACTGTAGGAAAGCATTTCCTGAGGCGTGGCAAAGCTTTGAACAAACCTTTGAATAACACTTGGCGTGTGATCAAGGACCGTGCGCTGAGACAGATTCTGGGTACTAAAAGCAGCTTATGCTGCCCCTTGCTAAGCTGCCCTCTCGTGTCCCAGCTGTGACTGACTTGGTCCTACAGGAAGAAGCATTGGAAAGGCTGAAATATGTGACACCGTCTTTCAGCTCTTTCCCCCACATTCTGACTAAGATTTTCTTATAGGTGCATCTTGAGGGGCGTGGAAGAAAGAAGTTATTCCAAACACATTTATTTCTACCTTTGCATTGCTCTGATCCTCTTCAAAAAGGATACTGTGTTCTCCATCCTCTCATACAAAATAGGAAACCCTGCTCAGCTGCACCGCTAAAGAAGGCACAAACTATCCTAAGAGACTGTCAAAACATCTTCCCCCTCTCCAGCCTCCCATGGCCGCTGCGAAGCCATTTGCCAGGTGGCTTTTTATGTGCTCTTTGCACGTACGTCTGGGTGAAAAGTTGCGGGCTTTCGGATAGCTAACTGAGCGATCCCGATAGCTAATTCACTTTCCTCTGGGTAAATGCCAGAGGGAGACTCGAGGGAGGGTAGCGAACACCCGTGGTTCATGCAGTGCTCCTGGCAGGGATCTGCACAAACCTGGAGGAGCTCCTTTCCCAGGAGCAGGCAGGAGCCCCTCAAACGCGCCGCCTTGCCGTGACTGCTCCCTGCTCAGGGGCTGCTTCCACGTTTGGGCTTCAGAACCGCACGAAGGGGAACCGGAGCACTTACCCGTTTGACGAGGAAGCCCTCCTTCAGGACTCCAGCTGCTTCCTGCATCATGGTCTGCAGGGAAGAGAGCTGAGCCCCCGCCAAGAAGCGCCCGAGCCCTGGCAGCCCGTCCCTCTGCATGCAATTTGTGTAGGAAAGCTCATTTTTCTTTGCTACCCTCCTCCTCCAACGTGACGCACTCTCCCTTCCCTGTTTTTTTTCTCCCTCTTTCAAAAGGTTAAACAGTGAGCTGGCTCTGATAACATTACCTGCCCTCCGGGAAGTAAAACAAAGGGAAATCTAAAAAGGATCTCAAAAGGATTTCACGGGTTTTAGTATAGCAAGACACCACCACCGAGTGAGTTGGCCAGTACAGGCAGCCACGTGATGACAGGTCAGTTATTGCATGGGAGGGAGAAGCAGAATTATAAAATCCCATCCCTCAAAACTTCAGACTAACCTACTTTACTGCTTAGAACTTCTCATCCAATAAACACCACTCACAGGGGTTCTACAGATCCAAACCTGAAGGGTAACACAGAGAATATCATGATTATAAGGAGACTTTTAGAAGCCTTAAATAATTTCTTTTGCTACAAATTTATTTTACCAACGAAGCCCCAAAGCACCCTAAAAGCCCACTCTACATTCAGTGATCCCTGGGCATATAAACCAAGATCCTCAACTTGATATCCTAAATCCCTACACAAGCAAGCATTTGGGCTGTCAGTAAAGCAGTCTGCTCACGGAACAGCACGTGCCGATCCCCTTGTAACCCCTGAGCACCTCTGAGACACACCGCCTTTTTTGTGCTTAGGTGTTTATTGCATTTCTGAAGACTTTGGCCAGGATAAATCTGTTTGATAGATTTATCAAATCTTGTCTTGACAGAATAAAACAGCTTTAGCATTTCAGACGGCGCCGCTGTTCAGAAGTAACAGTCGCTGTTGTACTGCTGGTATTCCCTGACTTGCACCAAAACTGAGGCGATGTATGTGGGCAGAGCTAGGGGCTGAGGTGACGTGAGGACCTACAGGATAACAAACCAACCAAAGCACTGGTTGCTATGTAAAAAGAGAGTTCAGGGTTCAGTAAGACAAAGTGACTCAGGTGTTTCTCGGTCTTTGCACACCGGATCAATTACTGGTCACACTTTCATGTGCCGGGGAAAAGGAACAAACAAGTAATTTCTTTATCTTGATACCATTTTTTATATGTTTTTAGCGAGGAAGAACAAGGCACTGAAGAATTCAAACCAGATAATGCAATGCAGACCTAGAGAACAGTCCTGCAGAGGTCATGAGAGATATGATGGGTGGCTGAACGCTACTTACAGCTGGAAAATCCGATTGCTGTACAGAGAGAGAGCATGCTGCCTGAGACTTCACAAGCAGCTGGCCTGTATGGAAGTTACAGCTCCCACTGTGCTCCCTTTGCCACTTCAGAAAAGGCAGGAAAGCACGAGGCAACTGGCTGCATAAGTCATACCCCGGTTGTGTCTGTCCTTCAGTGCAACTCAAGCGAGTGCAGCAACTTCAACGGAACACCTAGGAGAGTACTGTTTGCTGCAGGTATGCAGTATTTTCAAAGATGTCAGTGGAAATTGGTGTAGATTTTTTAACATTAGTGTGGCCTTAAAGCAGAAATGAACTGAGTGTATTTCTTTTGATTTGAAAAATAATCTCCGTCTCCGTGTATATGTGTAAATATGTATAAATAAAAGTTGCACTACGAAGCAGAATCTTCTGAGAAAGCCAGCAGGAAAAAAAAGAAAATAAATTTCAGCTCACAGTGTTCTGTACATCAGAATTAAACTTGAGACAAAAGAAAACTTGAGTCTAGGTACACAGGAGATGTTACTGCGTGCCCTGGACGCGCACTCTTTATATAACCGGCTCCAAGAATGGAGCGTTCCACCGCTTGGTATTTGAGGTTTGACTTCACATTGTTCAGCTTGTTACTGCAGGCAATTTATAACGCGGCGGGTGAGATCATTCCATCCTAGCGAGGGCAGGTAGCAGCTTGCAGGGGGTTCTCGCTCCGACAGCGATCTCAGAAGCACACCATCCCCAGTCCTCACTCAACGAGCTCTTTTTCTCCAGCATGCTGACCGCCCACACACATCTTGGCAAAATTAACATTTGCAACGAAGGCTTTTACTGTCCAGCTGCTGGTGAGTGGTGAAGCAAACATCGCCCTCGCTGGCCGTTATCCAGCAGGCTTCATACCAACCACTGTAATCTAGAACCTTCACTTTCTTCAATACCTCGGATGTTTATAACACCGGTGCCCCTCTCCCCGTTTCATTCTGTGGTTAATCAAGGCTGACGAACTGCCCCTATGCTGACCCTGAGGTTGGGTGGACACAGCGCTCTCAGCTTTGTGGGCCAAGGGCCACACAGCATGATACGAACCGGTAGATCTGGGCTGCTGTACTCACACACATGCTGGGAAGGCAAGCTCTGGCACTGAAGGCTCCCAGCAGAAACCGCCATGCTTCGAACCGTATAAATCCAGGGAGCTGCAGGAAACTCCATCACGTCTTCCGTGGGACTTGAAACTCGTTGAAAGGAGGACTGTTCCCTCAGGTCCCTTTTACAGTCGCGTTTTCCACACGTCAGCGTAGTATTTTAACACAAAAGCACAGTTGAGCGCTTGACGTTTTCTTCCATTCCAAGCGACCCCAAAATACTTTATATGCCATAAAATTTGCACCAGGATGGCTGGGAAGAGTCAGCTGCAGGCTTTAGGACCGCAGGAGGCTACTCCAGGTTAAAGGGAAGGGCAGGAGTAGCCGGCTCTGAGCACAGCCCCTGCTCTTTCAGCTGGCTGGTTCCTCCAGGCCGGTCCCTCGAGAAGCCCCGTTACAGGTGCTTCAGAGAACCAGCCCAAGGACCAGCCCGTCACAGGCTCCACAATGCCCACTACGCGTCGTTGCAGAGGCAGCGTCACACAGGGGACTGCACGCACCCAGGTTTTCAAAACGGCATCTTAAGATGCTAGAACTTTGCCCTCCAGTGTAAGACACCATTGAATATTTAGTTCCTTTAGGGGATTAGGGATGCAGTAAAATGAAAACAAAATGCATCAAAATAAAAAATAATTAAACATTGGTAGATGAAAGATGACAAGTGTTCAAAAGCACTCTGACATAAGAGCATTTTTAAAATTAACTGTAGAAAGGTGGCAGTGTTTGAAAACAGTCGTTTAATTGTTCAGGCTCTGGAACCAAAAACCATCAGGAATTAAATACCCAAGTGCAGATTTCGCTACGAAGAACAACATGCCAGCCCCACTGCACTGAAAAAACCCAAGGGCCAGAATCAAAGAGAAAACAGCAAAGAATTGCCACTGTATTAAAAACAGGAGTATTAAAAGGGGTTGGAACTAGATGATCTTTAAGGTCCCTTCCAACCCAAACCATCCTATGATTCTAAAACCAGGCAAGCCACCACAGCCCCAAGAAAGCAGGGCACCCCTTCTTTAGCAGCCTGCTTCCCCACATAAGAAAGAGGGTACTGGGGTATGTGTCACTGGACTGTGTGCCTGACCTGAGCAAGTAGCTCTGTTCGCAGTTGTTAATGAGTCCTTACAAGATGTTGTAAGTAAAACGGTTTCCAAGCTTCCAGTCTCACCAAATTAATCCACTATATCAGAGCCAAGCTGAGAACCTTACAGTTAACGCACCAGGGCAAGTCCTGTCCACAGGGATACCAGGACCTTTCCCTCCAACTGACTACAGGAGTGCACGTGGAGATTTTGGCCTCGCAACTACAACCGAATAAACTGGACAGTTGCTGACGAACAGCGGGAACACGCTACGCAAGATGTTCACACAAAACCCACAACCCTTATTATTAAGCAAACACAGTTCTACGCCTACCAAAAGGACTGGCTGAGACAGGAGGTTATCCTCTCAACAGCTTCTGAAGAGCCTTAAGTCACAGGCAAGGGCAAACAACGCAGCCCAGCTGAGGTTGAGCACTCCCTTACACACACCTTGCTAACAGGCCTCGAAAGCTGCTTAGACCTCCTTTGCTACTACAACACGAGCAACACCCCACTAAGTTGTCTCACATATTTCATTTAAGCTCCTCAGTTAAAATATGCTCAGATAACAGGAGAGCCCGATTTTGACTGAAATGCATTTATCTTTAGCAGCTTTGTTACTGTCCTCACCATCTGGGTCATATTTTTCAGGACCCCGAACCCAAGACAGAATTGGGTGCACCAGCACGCTGAGGCTCTCATTAGAAAGGCTCCCGTAGCTGCTGAAGAAGGTGAGCGAACCGTTGCCCAAGTTACTGATGGGAATGCTGCTCACCTACTGACACAACAAAACGTCTCCGAGACGATGTACGTGTAACCCCCCGACGGGACTCCAAGGAAGGAGCGCGCGTGGTTCGCTTTCAGTGCTTTGCTTTACAGCATCATTCTGGCAGACAGATCACACGGTGACTTTTTAGGTTTTAAACGCTTGGTTCTTTTGTCCAAGTACCCACAAACTGTGTTTAATGGAAGCCAAATCACTCTTAGTGAAAGGGCAAAGATGGAAGGGCTGTTCAAACAGGGAACTATCACGGTATCAGGCCAGGACAAGGCTGTCATACGCAGCTTCTGAAAAAGACAACAATTTGAGGAAATAGCCATAAAAATACAAATTTGCTTCATGTTGCAATGACACATTCAGGTATTTTCCAACATTCTGCCAAGACTGGAGGTTACTTAACTTTTCTGTCTTTGCATCACCATCAGAGCTGAGTACCTTTGAGCTTGTCTGATCTCCAAGTCTGGACTGCAATACGTATGCCCTTTGTGAATGCCTCTCCTGGCAGCACCACACAGCAGCGACGGTTCGTACTGTGGCAGTATTAAGAATTCCTAGTTAAGGCTCAAAGCTTCATTTTTTCATGCATTTTTCCTCTAGCAGCATAACATACTAAGATAAACGAGATGGTCACTATGGGACATGACGATAATAAAAAAAAAAAAAGATATGTTCAAAAATTTAGCAATTTGGAAAGGCTAAACAAAACCAACTCCCCCTCTCAATTCCCACACACAAAGAAAACAAGATTTTATTCTTTTTTTATAGTCCAACATGGAACGCACATCCAGAGAAGATAAACAGGTTAGTGAACAGCTCCATCTAGTGTAAACCCAATCTAGGGTCGGCAGAACTGGTCATGCAGCAGTGAGCTCACCAGACAGGTACTGCCTATTCTGAAGCATGTGTAAGTTCATTAAAGCTCCTCTTCTATTCAGCCGTAGGAGCAAAGTCCAGCTGTACATCATTTTTCATTTATCACTTATTTGGAATGGTAACAAGCTACTTTCAAAGTTTTCAAGTTCTCAGTCCCTAAGATAAACAAAGGAAATGCTCTTTTAAACAAGTCTGCACGAACAAACTCCCAAGAAAAACATTGTTACACTCGTTCTTGGTTTAAAGCAAACAAAAGAAAGCCCTTTCAGTGGTAGAGGGGACTCACCTACTGGTCATACCCTTCCAGGTTTTATATTCACACCGCTCTAGGCCATGTGACAAAAGAGAGAAAAAATCTTGGGAGTTAACATAGCCCAGAAATTTATTGAACAATTGGTCAAAGACATTCTGTATAGAACTGTTCAGCTTGCTTGGTTTTGGTGCTCCTAGGAAAGATCACTAACAGATACACTGAGCTGTATTAACCAGCTTGGAATTGTTACGTATGAAAGCGTTAAGCAGGTGGCTGCAGCCTCCTTCTGGCCAGACCTGTGTCTGAATCTGACTAGCACCTTGCCTTCAAGAAGGATTCAATTTGTGTAAGTTGCTGCATCAAATGTTATTTAGAAGAGCCTTTCACATATTGGTCTTTTTTAAATGGTAAAACACTTGGGGTATTTGCATTTGAAGTTTTCAATACTGGAAACATTTAGTCCAGAGTGTTTGCAATGGGGGTCTTTAATTTTTCATATGGTCTGTCTCTTCTCAATGTCCCAGAATAATTAGTCTTCGGTTTTGGCTTCCATTTCCTCGGCATCATCATCCCCATCCACTTCAGCATTTTCCCTCTCCAGTCTTTCCAACTGCCTTGCAAGCTCAGTCTCATCTGTGTCAGTAACCACCTTAGGCTGAAAAAATACCCAAAACAGAACACATGGTAAACCGTCATTAAGAAAGACTGACTGTAGTTCTGATCCTACCCAAACCCAAAGAGCAAGAGATAAAAGACATCCTGAAGTCACACAGTAAAACCCAAGAAAATTAGAATTTTTGGCCATTGTTTAAGAAATACAGAAATGTAGGGATTTTTTTAGTTCAATACTTCTTTGTTAAAATTACTCCTAGCACTACCCATCTTGTCCAACTTTAAAACAATTGCAAGGAAAAAACCCCATAAAATTACACTTTAGAATGTAATGTGTTCTTACCTCCATCTGCACATTAAAGACACCTCTCTTCTCCTCAATTTTTTCTTTAATTACAGCCATGGCTTGATTTAGAACAGAGAGACCTTCGGTTCTCTCCAGTGTTGTTGTAGTCATCACATAACGAGGAGGGGCTATCAGATTAATCTATCACATTGTAGGGATTGGGGAGAGTGGGGAGAAAAAAGCAAATTCAGTAGCAAACCCAAAGAAAAATCCCCAAAGCAAAGCAAGCAATGCTTTACTGAATGTACAATTCACAGAAGAAGAAACATTTTCCCATTAGAAAAGCCCTTTTTAGGAGTACATACAAAGAGACAGAAAGAGCAGACAAGAGAGTGCACAGCCTGTCTGATTTCCAACATCAGCATCAGCTATTTCATAGATTCATAGAACAGTTAGGGTTGGAAGGGACTTTAAAGATCATCTAGTCCCACCCCCCCTGCCATGGGCAGGGACCCCTTCCACTAGACCAGGTTGCTCAAAGCCTCATCCAGCCTGGCCTTGAATACTGCCAGGGATGGGGCATCCACAGCTTCTCTGGGCAACCTGTTCCAGTGCTTCACCACCCTCTCCGTGAAGAATTTCTTCCTGATATCTAGTCTAACCCTCCCCGCTTTCAAGTTAAACCCGTTCCCCCTTGTCCTGTCACTACAGGCCCTTGTAAACCGTCCCCTCCCAGCTTCCTGGTAGCCCCTTCAGGCACTGGAAGGTGCTATAAGGTCTCCCCGGAGCCTTCTCTTCTCCAGGCTGAACAAGCCCAACTCTCTCAGCCTGTCCCCATAGTAGAGGTGCTCCAGCCCTCGGAGCATCTTCGTGGCCTCCTCTGGACTCGGTCCAACCAGTCTATATCCTTCTGATGTTGAGGGTTCCACAGCTGGACACAGCAGTCCAGGTGGGGTCTCAGGAGACCTGAGTACAGGGGCAGAATCACCTCCCTCGACCTGCTGGCCACGCTTCTCTGGATACAGCCCAGGATACGGTTGGCTTTTCTGCATAGTATGTTTATTTAGACAAATACTGTTAAGCAGAGAGAATACCCACTCTGCAGATCAGTAAAGCAGCCCATCACTTTAATTTTTTCAAACAATTTAAAGACTGCAACAACCAGTATGATAGTTTTTCGTTTGTTTCTTAAGATGACTGAATAAGTAAACTTTTCCTTTTGTTACAAGAAACCATTATAAGAAAGGATTTTCAACGGAGTAAGTACTTCCAAGTTTTTTGAAAACACTTCTTCAGTAATGCACCCAATAGTGTAACACTGGTGGGCAGAAAAACCAGGTACAGCAGACATTCTACCAACACTCAAACACATGCGGACCAAAAATTCGTTTGCTTACGTAATCTGACAATAAAATACCTGACAATAAAATCTGTTGCTCCCTACTTAAGGCTGCATAAAGGAGCAGTATTAAAGCCAATACTAGACTTTAATACATTGAACCAAATATATACAGCTCCGTGAAGTTGGGAAGCCACAGGAGCAACCAGCAGCACAGAGTGGAAAGGATGTGTTATGTGCCTCCTAAAGAAGGATCAGAAAGCAAGTACATGGCTTCCCAGCCTCAGCTACGCATCTGTCACAACTGCAACTGCACACTACTGGTACCTGAGTGCATCAGAAAACTTGGCTTTTGACTTCCCTGTTAAGACAGACACTTACTTTAATAGGCATGTTCTCCGTGGAACAGTTCAAGCCTGCTCTCAAAGCTTCTTTTACTGCATCTATCCCTTCATAACCATAACAGGCAACCTCAATATCTAGGACAGAGGAATAAAAATAATAAAACTTTAAAGTTACCAAAAGCTGTAGAATCATTAAAGCTTTTTTACTTCATATTTAATAAAGCTTTTTAGCATCCAGTGTTTATCCACAATGAGAGCCTCAGAAGCTCCCAGAGCTGAGGAAGGTATTTCACTTTCTTGACTTACAAGCTGAGTTCTTCATAAATTCTTCAGATGTACAACATTTTACATTGTGCTTTGAAAAGCCAAAATATGAAGTTACATACCCACATTCACTCACCTCTCACACAGCAAATAATTATATGTATTTCATAGGGAAAGCTGAAGATACGAAAGAAATAGATCTTACATGTTCTCTGATATTTATCAGGAAAAATGAAACTTGAGAAAGAGCACATCCACAAATTAATGGAATTCTGTCAGCAATTACAACAGAGGCATCACTTGAGGAGCACTGAATTATTTTTTCTTTAAGGTAAGTTGCATTAACATATAGTTAAAGTGATAGCTAGCTATAGTATTTTTGTAGATGTTTGGAAAATCAGACATATACTAGTGCTGGTCACATCTGTAATACCCCCATTAGTCTAAAGACAAAGATGTCTTTACCTATGTAACACTGGTGCAAAACTAAGCTGCAGGGAGAAGTTAGTCTCACTTCTATGTGACTAACAGCCACCTGCTAGTTCTAAGCTGTCATAAACAAATTCACAGAAGAGCATCCCAGTCAGTCTCAGGATGAGACTACAAGCCAACGGAGAATTTCTACACTTGCTTTGAAAACAAGATTAAAACCAACTTAGATCATCACAACAAAATAGGCAAGATGAAGGAAGTAAGAGAACATGCTTGCCAAGTAACTTTATTTTCAAAACTAATGAAGTGCTATTTATGTTAGCAATTTCATTCTTCATGGCAGTCAAATCTCACAATTTTGAAGTCTATGTTAACTCACGGTGATCTAAAGTAATAGGTAAAGGAACTTTCCATTACCTTACTTCTTGCACTCTCTCCTTGACTTCACTTACATGTGGATATGGCTTATCTTTTCTTCTCTGCACAGTAATCAACCAGTGCTAATGCTCTTCAATACACCCTTGCAGAGCAGAGGCAATTTCTCAATCTAGTTAAAAAACATGACTGTGCTACACTTACTATCTATTTAATGGCAAGCAAGCTTTTAGGCTGTTCGGTTAGCTGTACAACCAGATTTACACTTGTAAAGTACATGTTCATAAGTAGCGCAGGTGTGTCCTTTCTCTGCCTGCACTGAGCTCATAAGAGACAAACTGGCTCAAGCACTTTATGAATACAATAGACGTGTGAGGCTTAAGCTAACATATCCTGCTGAGAGGTTTGCCATCAGCCAGTTAGAAGTACACCCAGAGGAAAGTCAGAACTACTTTCATAAGATCATGGACAAGTGGCTAAGACATATGCCCTAGCTCTGCTGACAGGAATCAATCATCCTGTTAGAACACCAAAAAAATTAAACACTTTGAACAATGAAAAAGAATATTGTAATGCAGCAGTAACTTTAAAGTATTTTAATTCCTTGTGTACGAGTGCAATATGATAGACTGCACTACATACTGGGACATGTACTTTGTGTCCCTAAGAATCTGCAGTTCGGGGGGAAAAAAAATGAAAGCCAAACGGCCTTGGACTCTTGAGACAGAACCAACATAGGCATTCTGCAAGTGATCTCTGATTAAAGTGTCTGTGCTGGGTTCAGTCAGGAAAGAGTAAACTCCCTTTACCGTGGCTGCTAGAAAGCTGAGTTCCTGGATGCAGAGAGCAGCACTGGTAAGTTCTCAGCTGGCGCTGGGGAATGCCTGCACCAGATTCAAGGTCTTTCTCTGCTTCTGACACCGCAGCTGCGTCCCCAGTGCTCGCTGTCTCACTACAGGCAGCGCAGGGGACACACAGTTCAGGCACCTGACCCAAACTGACCAAGGGAGTATTTCATGCCATAGTACGTCATGCTGGGGGCAGAGGCGAGAA
>NW_010261981.1:16943-17158 GCF_000690775.1 Eurypyga helias
AGAGGGGGGCCGGGGAGCCATTATTCTCTCTTGTTCACTCCCGTACACTTGCTAACCCTCTCCCTGACTCCGCATTAGCTGCTTTTCTAACTCCTGTGCTGGCTCGTTCGTGAGGGAGTTGGTGGGTTTGTTTAGTTTTCATGGTATTGTTATCGCTGACAGGGTTCATTTGGAAACTGCTGCGAATCTGCTGGCCCTCGGGCTGCGGCTCTCGG
>NW_010261982.1:0-11245 GCF_000690775.1 Eurypyga helias
CCCAAACCATTCTGTGACTCTGATTCTATGATAATTTTGCTAGCTACTGGATGTCAAATTCAAAAGTTACAATTTTAAAGACAGAGGTCAGGACACCTACTTTTCCTTGTCAACATCCCCAATCACCAGAGAGCTAGACTTCCTTTTTCTTCCTTAAAAGTTGAGAAAGAAATTAATTCAATGATGTTCTTCATAAAACAAATCACCTTCTTACATTAAAAAAAAATCTTCAGAAGAAAGAATCCACTCAAGAACTACAGATAGTTACTTTAAGAGACTCTATTTCACTTTTTTAAAGACTAATTCATGCTTCTCCATGATGCACCACGATGAGGTGTGTGATTGCTTTGCAAATTTTTTTCCACAGTTAATTTTCCGTAAATTACCCTTATATCCACTTGAAAATTCATTTGCAGTGCCTTCATGTAATTGAAAATCAGAATTGCTGGGGTTTTGGTTTTGGGTTTGTTGGTTTTTTTGTTTGTTTGTTTGTTTTGTTTTGTTTTTAAAAACCAAACCAATCAACCAAAAAAACCAAATCAAACAGAAAAAACCACTCCAGCAGCAATAACAACAACAAAAAAAACCACCACAAACAAAGAAAAACAAAGAGAGAAAGATAAGAAATCATGCATCTGGTGCCAGATGGGAAATCTGCTCAAAACTGGTGTCATACCAAAATTTTAAAATTATGCAAAAATTATTTCTGCTAAATCTAAGCACAGCTGAATAGAAGGGCAACAGGAAGACAAATGAAAGTCAGTAATGGTAAATGCAAAAAGCTCTAGGTGAGGAATTTTCCCAATTGCTTCTGCATGTTGCTGAGTTCTACGCTGACCGTGAGTGCACAGGCAGAAGATGATGTAGTCACTATGCCCAGGTTCAAGTGCTCAGCTCATTCCAGGTATAGAAGGCAAAAAAAGCAGGGTTCGTAAGAAATGAGATAGGAAATACTATTTTTCATATTATAGCAGTTACATAAACCCTTTATATTCATTATATACACCACTGTGTGAAATATAAGGAGGCATTGCCATCTAGCATCTAAGCTGGGTTATTCAAATAAGATGATCAGGTTCTCTAAGTCAGTTCTCTGTTTGAAATGGGTCTTAATAAGGTCCAGAAAGAGCACAGGAGCATACAGGCTAATAAAAGACAGGGTGAAAACCAGAAAAGATAACAATCCCTCACATCAAATTGCAGTGAAAGTAATGAGTTTTATTTCGGTGGCATTGGGACCAAGGCATAGATGAGTGACCAGTAATTGACAGAAGACAGGAAGAACATCCCTGACTTCCTCCCAGCCCTGCCCAAAACCAGAGTCACCTGTTGTTCATTATTGGTTCCGTGTACAAAAGTTATGCATAGCTTTTAAAAGACAAATACAGGGCAAAATATGGTATTTGTCTGATCCGGTAAATCAATACTGTGTTTCACATGACTGAGTCCATCTACTAATAAATAAAACATCAACCCGTTTTCAGGACTAACACTTTTATTTGGGCTTGTGCGTAACTAACCACATTGTTCAGTGTGTCTCTATACCCTAGATCTACCCAGAAATAATCTACAGAAATGCTGTAAGAGTATTCCCACTGATTATCTTCAAATCTAGATGATAGAAAATGCAGTGTTTGAGGGGGAAAATAAAAAAAACAAACCAAGACCAAAACAAACCAGTGTATCAAAAATACAAGCCTCTAGGGAATACCTTTTAAAGAATTTCAGTCAAATGTTGATGGCTACCCTGCGCCCCAAAAAATATGTACGTACCCAGGACAGATTCACACAGTAGAGCCTCCCCCAGTTCGGTGATTTCAGAAAGTTCTCTGGGAAAGACAGAGCATATCTGGCCATACCACTGCCCTCATGAGCCAAAACCAAAAATCTGAATAAATGCATCTCCAGCACAAGCAGCAATAACAAAAGATTTCAAAATTATATTTTCCATTTTGGACATGATCTTATTGCAGAGTGAAATAACATTTCAGTACTGTATAAATCTGCAATTAATATCATACAGTTTTCTTCATCTTTTTTATATTAGAGGTATGAAGTCTGAAAAGGACCAATATGCAGAACTTAAATATTGTCACTTCATCTAGGAAAAACAAGCAAGCCCCGAATTGCTCATATTAGACCTCCACTCCAATTAAAATATATATATATGTTTTAAAAATAGAGAGGTAGAGAGAAATATATATATATCTGTAAGAAACAAAAATTAAATCCAAAATTCCTTGATAACATGTGAACAAATTACCGGGAACAATTTTACTGAACTCTTTCATCAGGATTTCTTTTGTTTGTTTTAATGTCTAACAGTGTTTATTAAATTCACCTCTAACTGCTGCACTTTTTGTGATAGCAATTGTTTTCACTTGGAGTGAAATTAGCAAATATTAAGTATTTCTAACTAAACCGTATGCATGACAATCTCACTTACTAAGCAAAGGGCCAAAAGGCAGATCCTAAAGTCTGAGGCCATTAAAACATTGACTCAGGTGTGCTGATCCAGTTTATTTCCAAAACATTTTGCCTTCTAAAATTAGCTATACTCAATCCACATTTCAGATTGTATCAACTCACTAAGGAAGCATACAATCATTTTTATTGAGTATAAACTTGCTAAAAGAGGGCAGGAATTACTTTTTACTTCTTATTGCCACACAATCGCCTTAAGATGTATGTGCAACATTAAAAACCATTATTACCCATTGTTTTTATTAACTAATTCACATGAACCACAATTAAAATAAATTGAATATGTTTCTAGAAATCAAAGCTTTTCATTAGATCAAAAGATCCATATTAAAACCTACTTGCCTCATGTCTGCTAAATAAGCTACTTTGTAAGAATTACCAGAGACCAGTTGCAAAGCAATCTCTATAAAGGCACAAGAAGATGTCTGTGCACCCAGCATATTTCTCTTAAAATATTGGTTTTAAAATCCAATCTTGATTTTTAAATATAGAAGGGAGAATCCACTAATTTCTTTGTGTCATACATAGTTAATTATCCTCAAAACTACTAAGATACATTTTATTTTGAATCTGAATTGACTTTGAAAAAATGTATTCTTCTTTCACCAAAAATTTGTATGTATGTTTTATTAAAACTAGACTAGCAAATCTCTGTTTTCTTTGTGATCAAATTAATTCCTCTTTGATCTGCTGAATAGGAGTTCCTAAACCTTTTAAACAGAGCAATGGTAGAAAAATGTGTCTTCTCCTCTTCTCAGACATCTGCCAGTCTCTAAAGTATTGAGAAAAGTAAACATGTAGTCCATGAGAAATTTCACATTTCTTTTCAAAAGGAGGTAAACATTACCTAAATAGAAATAAATTTTTCATTGAAAAATTTCTCATTGCCAGCAACTGTAAATATTGCAAACCTACAGCATGTGCATGCATTTCATTCTCAGAAAAATTGTGAATTTATGGTAACATGAAAAACAGGCAGCGTTATACTAAACTCATGAAAACATACCTCTTCAAGTAATCATTCTGTAGACTTTACAGGTCATGTATTTACAAGTAACTACTATAACAATGATCTAAGTACCTTTCATAACAGATAAAACAGAAACTACTAGATCGACATTATATTTTGTGTGATTCCAATATATTCAGCAATTGCTTCTGCTGCTTAATCAGGACAGACAAAATTTAAGGGCAGAGGGTACTACATCATTGATGGAGGACATCCAGAGGAGCTAGGCACTTTCAAGGTTAAACTGAACCGGACTTCAACCAAACACAGTAGGATTGATCGTTCAACACAGTCCAAGAAAAGGAAACTAAGAGATGCTGGATAAAAAGTTAATGAAGAGCACAGTCACACAATAAGCTCTGGGTATGTCAGCACCCAGGGGTAGCCACCTGCCTCTTTATTTAGGGAGTACAGGCTCCCAGCTTTGGTGTGTACCAAAATTAGATATGTAAAGCTGGATGAAGCCACGTTTGTATTGCCTTGAGTTAAAAGCGCAATAATCCCACTGACGTAGATTTTTTAAATTGCAAAATAAATATAGTAATTGCCTATTTCATTATTGCCTCATACTGGCTCAAGGTATATGAGCAACACTAAACACATTATCAGCTCTTAGACTTATTAAACAATTCAATGCCATAAACCCAAAATATTTAGGGCCACCATTCCTTTTAGTACAAAAACTAGAATCACAAAAGAGGACTTGAGAGCTCTTTGCTAAATTGATATACTTTGAATCTCCTAGAGGAATAATCCTTTCACATTACAAAAGTGCACAGATCAACCACTGAGGAATTTTTTTGCACAATAGAGGGATAGAACAGATCATTATAATCTTCCTGTCTGATCTCTTGAATAAATTGGACCATAAGACTTTTATGTATTCATCTTGTTTGAATTGGAACATTTCCTTCAGAAAACCATCCAGTTCAGATTTTAAAATGTCTAATAAGGGGGAATTTATTACAATCTTTATTAAATCATTCCACTGGCAAGTCACTCACACTGTTTAAGATGTGCCTGCTTGGAATCTAAATCGCCTAGACTTAAATTTAATTGCACAGATTTCATTATATCACTGCCAGGCAGACAGGAGAGCTGCTGTTATCAAATCTCTGCTTCACATATGGTCAAGCTGCTCCTTTATCTTCTCCTTAATAAACTTTGCTGGATCCAACTGCAAAGCAAGTTTTCCAAATCTCGGAGTTCCTCTCTTTAAACCTCCCTGGTTCAAATTCCAGACTCGCATGCGATATTCCAGCAACCATTGTACTGTGCATAATTACAGGTTGAATAGTTCCCTATTCCTTGGTTCAGACAGCAAAAAATCACCTTTATAATGTCACACTGGGAAATATTTCTCCCCTAGAGTTCTTTCCTGAGTCATTCCCAAGAGAGCCTTCCCTCAAAGAAAAACCACTTTCCTGGCTTCTTTCCAGCAACACAGTTTTGCTCTAACCATATTAAAACACATATTGTTTAGCTATACCCAGGGCAAAACGCAATCATTATGGCTGTGAGGTAGAAATAGGCTCAGCTGTACAGTCACATGCATGTTACCCTCTATCTGGGAGCACCCATCCCGTCATGCTTTGGGGAAACTTCTCAGGGAAGCCATGCAAGGATACAACCGTGTCACTAAATAATCCCCATCATCCCAGTCACCAGTCTCTTCAGTACTCACTCTACTGTCAATCTTTGTGTAACCTCTATTCATTTTTTGCGATGTTTTCTACCTAATCACTCTGCGATGCTAGAACCGAGGACTAAGCAGCATCTTCTCTGGGCTCACACAGCCCCTCGCTGGCAGTGACCCACTCGCAAGCACACACCGAGAGCAACCAGCTCTTTGTCTCCTACTCCGGGCTGCACTGACTTCACTTGTTGCTCCTCAGGAAAGGCTGACTATGTATTACATCAATTAGTTCTCCCTTGATCAGGTTTAGAGGTGTGAATTTCCTGAAGAAGCAAAGCAAGGAATACACCAGAAATGGCAAGAATCATGCCTTCTGTTTGCCAGTCCCACTCCAGGTCAGACCTGCAGCTTCACAGCTTGGCACCCAGGGGCCCAGCAGTGAGCCTGGGGATGTGGGGAGTTCCTGGTGAGCGGGGCAGGGGAGCCTGGAAGGCTGCAGGATTTGACAGGTCATGGCTGAGGAAAACATACTTCCCCCAGTGCTTTCCCAACGTTTTGGTCTAACCCTGGCAGAAGGTGAAGTTCAGGGGGTTGGAAATCTCCCTGATGAGTATGATGAGCAAGATGAGTGTAATTCATGACCAGACACAGCATGTTATACAACTCTTGTGTCTTACACAATGCTTCCTCAGCAGAAGTTACCGTCCTGACAATGTTAGGCTGATAGAAGATGATCTGGAAACAGCTGCAAAGCATTTATTATACACAAAGGCAGAACAAATAATTAACTGAAACATGAGGTCACCAAGTTTTGTCTTCACAATTACAATATTTAAAATGTAGTAGTCAACTGATGCAAATATGGAAAAATTTATGGAGCGGTGAAAGGAAGAATTTGGAAGGAAAATGAAGTATCTACAGTACATACTGGCTGGCATTTTTGTTAATTACTTACAAAATCTCAACTTAAGTATTTCAGAGTTTCAAGTGTATTCTGATTAATGAATTAGCAAAAAGAACAAATTCCTTACATGTTTATGAAATAGCTAAATACCCATTCTTCCCAGTTAATTTATGGTCAGTGTGCTCACTTTTAAAGGTAAAGCTGGACTGCACGTTAAGTTTTGCCTATTAATATATATTTAAGAAAGAAGAGAAAAAAGATTAAAAATAGAAAATACAAGATTTATCATCTTTAAATATAAAGGAGGGATATATAAATAGGGCTTAAGAAGCAATCAGAGATTTTTGCAGATTAAAATGCCAGAACATGAAGAGACTTTCACTCTCCACTATCATTTAAATTAGCTTTTATGTGTATGTGCATTATGTTGTAGATATTGACGACGTCATTTTAAGGCCTGACAAATACTGAGACAAAAATCACTTTTGTGAGTAACGGAAATCATTCTGTGGGACAGAAATGCAGCTCTAATAGTATTTTAAATGTTCTTAACATCATTTAATTGCTCCTTCTGAGGGAAAATATTTAACAGTGAAAATCTTCCGTTTTTCATATAATTTCCAGCTTTTACATATATAGCCTTGGCAAAAAATGTCAGGGATATGCATATCTGTATTTCTTGCAAGAGCAGGGAGGGGCGTTGTGGGCGTTCACATCCATAGTAAACAGAACAGCTGTGGCCTTGAAATAATCACATAAAGATGTCTGTCAGGAAATACATCCTCCGGCGAAAGAGCCTCGAGATGACAAGGAGGCTGTGCAATAGCTAGGCAGCACTGCCTTCAAGCGTGCTGCTCTCCAGACTCCTGCAGAACGCATCCCTTGGATGCAGAGCACCGTTTTGACGCTCTTGCTTTCCTCAGTGCCAGGGGAAATACAGGGGAACATTCAGAACGAGCATCAGTCATTATGATGATGATGATGATCTCATCATGAAGATGAGATCCCTTCACTTCAACTCTTCAGAGACATGAACCCCATCTTTTCAGAGAAATGTGTTGACCAATGAATGTAAACAGAGAAGAGCTGAACCTACTCAAGGTAAAATTCTGTTTAGCAGCCACGCCTGAATGAAGAGCTTCCTCTACCAATCACTTGGCTGTTTCCCTTCTGGTTTGTTGTAGGTTTTTTTCATTTAGATTTGGATTGTTTTCAGTAGTACATCTGATCTTGTTTTATTTAAACAAGACCAGGAACAAAGGCACAATATAACCATCACAGATGTAGTTAGAAATGTCCGATGCATGTGTTCTGCTGAAAGCAGCTGTAGCTATACTTCTGGGATACAGAAACAGGTATACGTAGAGGTAAGGCACCATAACCTGCAAACCATGAGAGTTACACCAGCTTACGTAGGAAGATCAACCTGGGGAAGATATTTTTCATAACAGAAAGAGCCACAAGGAAGCTTATGGTTAGGTCAAGAAATGTCATTTCTGTTGTTTGTGTTTTTATAACTGAAGAAAATTGACCCATTACTGAACCTTACCTGGCAACGTAGGAGATCCTTCATCTCCTGAAGCCCTTTCCATCACTATCCACACACTGCAGAGATATGCTAAGAGCTTAGACAGAAATTACAACATGGATGCAGGAATTGCCAGATCAGTACTAATGTGTTATGCAAGACGCTAGAATTGCCCAACTTTGAAAAACAACTAATTTTATTGCTCTGACTGGATCCTTGATAGTATTTCTGTTAAGTTGGCACATTCAACAAACCCAGTTGGAAAAAAGGACTTTTTTTCCCATTCCTTTTTTCTCTACATATTGTCACGCTCTCTGCTCTAATAAAAAACACACCTTTTTACAAATAATTCTCTCTCGGAGGCTAATACAGATTACTCTATATGGCAGTTGTTCAACTTATCCAGCCCTGTTATTAGATTTGTATGTGGTTGACTTTCACACATTTGGCAGATTGTCCTTTTTCCAGAGCATATTTTTCTAATTGTCCTTTCTGCTTTTGATGCCTCATATCTTTCTAATCTTTCTCCTATTTTCCTTTCCCTTTGTCAATGGTTTGGGTCCCAGCCTCTGGCTGCAGCATGTTCCCAAAGCTGTTTCTCGGAAGACATCCTGATATACCCCTGGGCTTTTGCCCGCATAATCTTCTCACATGGCTTTATAACAAGAGCTGGGTATGAAACTGAGTCCAAAAAGAGAAAGAAAATCAACATTGTAATAGTATTTCCACTCTAAACCAAAACAACCTCAAGATCTTGTAAGGGAGACACTCATATGCTACCAACCTGCTGGGGGGTATTTGCCAGTGATATGACCAACCTGCCTCAAGACCCCCTGTTCCACAGTTATGATTAGGGAACTGAACCTCATTTTCCACTTTGGTTAAGTGCACATTGTAGGTAATTAGATTGATCGAGCTATTCTGCTTTTTACAAGTAATAAAATATTTATTTAATCAGCTTGACTGTGCACCTTGCAATGAAGTCATTGGCTGTTCTCTGGCTGAAGGAGTGCATAACTCCCTGTATAACTGGAATATCTTCATATATCAAACTGAATCAAAAGCATTTAGAAAAAGTTTTGATTTTGACAAATCAAAATTTTCAGCTTTAAAAAAAAAAAAAGTGTATCTGTATCAGACCAGATTTATCAAAAGGATGAATCTGGCTTATCCATAACCAGCCAAACCATTATAATTTCAGATAGGGTATACTGCAGGACCTCAGCATGTTTCAGAAATCTTTCTAAAGATATACGTTGCCACTTAAGAATATGGGGAATTTCACTTACAGTACACAGTAGTTATCTGCATGCATTTTAAATACCCTGCTGCCTTCACACTTATAATCCATTTATAACTTATCTTGTTATCCTATTTCTAGCAATATATTAATAATTGGGCAGTAAAAATTCATATTTTACTTGCAGAGAGTAAAAGTGTCCTTGCCTCTGACTCACCTTGATTGCCTCTCTGAGATTGTTAGTAGGCCATTTATTCCATCACTGCCTCAGCTGCACGATGTGTAGAATGATGATAGTGTATAGTAAGATTTACTATTGAAAAGGACTTTAAGATTCAATAGAGGAAACATTTTGGAGGGCAAATTGTATGGGGTATGAATTTACATAACCCAGTGTTAAATGATGTGTACAGCATGTAATATATTTGATTGATACTACATTCATTCGATGAAGTGGATGAGAAAGCATTCCCCATCACACCAAAAAATGTTTTTTTGAACTTGAATTGAAAAACCCTCTTCCTTTACTGCCACAGGGCACTGCCAGGGAGTAGATTGCACCAGAAAAGAGTGACGTGAAGAAAACAGGGAGTACCTCAGCCTTTTCTGCCTTCTCCATCAGCGGGCACTCCCTGTAGCCCTGCCCTCCTTCAGGAGCAAGAGCGAGGTGTGCAGGCTGGTCACTCCAGCAGCACAAGGCACTGTCTTCCAGACCTCACCATCATCACCACTGCGTTTTTCACATGAACTGCATCAGCTGCCTGGTCCCTCTTTGCACACCCTGTGCACAGCCCTCTGGTGCTGGTGAACATAAGCCAGACACAAGCCACCTCCCTACCAGTCCTCCACCCCAATTGCCTTCCCAGCCGTCTTTCAGTTCCCAGTTGGATGGACTCACTGCATGAAAAGGACTTGGATGCACGCTCCTTCGACCATACTCCAAGCAGGAAACATAGAGGTCCCACATGGATGCAGAAGCCTAATATTCACCCTGGTTTTGCCACATTAACACTTTCATTCAAAAACATTAAGGAGAATCAAATACATAAAACATTTGTATCAGAAGCTACTCCTCCTTACCACTCCTCTAAGAACATTTAAAGAAAGACTGCTTGAATTGACCAAGGCACAGGAGTCACTGAAAACCTTCAGAGTGCTGCTGTATGTATGCCCCACCTGCACAACAGCACCTTTCCCCAGATGCTCTAGACAAGGCCTTATAATGCTACCTCATGTTTTTCAGGCCATGTAAAAGCTGAAACCACATCATTTAGGAGTTTCCTTGTGGGGAAAAAAAAATAAAAGCAAAAAGTACTCTAAAAGACTTCTATTGTGCAGATTAACCTGGTATGAAAGACCCAAGACTATTTTTTCCTCCAGAAAAATAGATGTCATTGACTTTTCAGTTCTACCATCCATTTTTACATAGATTCAGACAAAGAGGTGAAAAAGTTTTTACTCTTGTGAGCAGGAACTCTTAAAAAAATTAATAAACCCGCATTGGAACTAGAAGCAGGACTGAACTCTAGGAAAGGCAACTAAGTGCAAATCAGGACACTGTGGAAGACACTGATGCCTCTTGCACTGAGACTAAAGCAGAGAGGAAACATTCATATAATAGCATACCTTCTTTTACCCATCTTCGTACTTCATCATACAGGCTTGTTGCAAAAAGACAGGCTTACTTTTTTTAATTTTATTTGCTTTTAATAATGTTGTTTGTCTCCTTTGCTCTGCCTGGAAGCAAGACAGATAGTCCACTGTGGAAAAAAAAAGACATTAACAAAAAAAAAAAAAAAAAAAAGAGGTGAGATACCAGGCAGAGGTTAAAATAAATAAGGCCCAGCAACGTCAGTGGAGACATTAGCCAAGTGATAACTGCAGATCAGCTCTAAGGAGCTGAGATATTTTTTCTGCAGGGTATGAGTTACTCTGTGACTCAAAGAAATATTTTGAAGTGACAAAGAAAGTGCCACAGAGGAATTAATTGTTGCATTGTTAACTACTGATTAGTCATACATATCGCAATATGTGGCTGAGTGATGTCATCTTTTAAACTCCCATTCCACATGAACATAAGGAGGTAATTACAAGAAGCTGGCTGGAAGTAATCTGAGGGAAGAGGCACAAAGCAGAAACTGCTGAAATGGTTGGTTTAGTCGTGGCAGAGAAGGAAGTGTCATTCCACATTTTCCAGGAGAGATTATCTTAACCTGCATCTCCACGAACTCTGACCAAGCAGAGCGGTCCAGGTGTGATGAAGGAGGAAATGGAGAGGTGGAAGAGTATCAGGGAGTGTGAGAAGGAGAGAGGTTTTGCCTCCACCAACCTACCATCCCTGCGGCAAAGGCAGCAGATGGAGGTCCCACAGGCAGCAGTGGATCCCACATCCTCTTGCCACCTGGAAGGGACTTAAAAGAAGGAGGGGAATGGAAACAGGTCCC
>NW_010261983.1:0-2799 GCF_000690775.1 Eurypyga helias
GCTGAGCATCCCACTGACTTTACCTGCTGCAGCCAGGTGGGCAGTGACCTCGTCGGCAGCTGTGGAGTTGAGGATGTCAGAGTCATCATAGGAGGTGTCCTCCGGCGAAGACGGCGAGTCTTCATCTGCGCTCAGCATGCTGTGCTCTGTGTAGGTGGCCACATGGACCTGCTGCACCTGCTGGGCCACTGCGTGGGCCTCGATGGTGGCCATGTGCTCTGTTTGGGTCACCCCGTGTTCTTCCATCAATAGCTACTGTCAGAGGAGACAAAAATCACAGAAAAGGGTTACTGACACTGAATAAGGGAGGGAAGCCAAAGGTCTCCAAGCTTGCTAGGTGAGCAGGCCGTGCCCAAGAGGGGGCAGAGATTACCTCCCGTGGGGGCAGTGGTCTTCTACAAGAAGGAAATAACAACTGCGCCAGGAGCCAGAAGAGGAACTTGAGTTCAGGAGTTTTGAAAAATCCACACTTCCAAACATGGCAAAGCACCCGGGACACAGTCGTCTTTGCTGGAGGAAAGGTCTTTAGGTACCCTGTAGCCTGTACCCTGAGATTACATGCCCCGCACCCACCACACATTAAGAAGTCTGACCAAAACTGCAACTTGGCTTTGCCACTTCGAGATCCAGCACTTGGGGAAGATGCTCAAGGACAACACACAATCCCTCTCCTCCAACCTCAACAGCTCAGGACAAAATGAGGATGCCACCACAGAAGTTTACTGGCAGCAAGTTGCGTTCTGGAGACCACTTTTGTTGCATTACCTGTTTAGAGTCTGGAAGCAGGCAAAATCATTACAACCGAAGCACAAATATTACACAAAGCATATTTATTTATTCCATCGAGTGGTAAACCACCGAGCAAAGGAGCAGCTTACACAGTCAGCAGGGCACTGGACCACACACCATGAACATACATCTGTGCAAAAGGCAAAAGACAGGAGCTACGCAAATATTTTCAGAGTGTATCTACCATACATTGTGGAAAAGGAATCCATCATTCCATCACAGAATCATGGAATGGTTTGGGTGGGAAGGGACCTTAAAGATCATCCGGTTCCAATCCCCCTGCCATGGGCAGGGACACCTTCCATAGCCCAGGGTGCTCCAAGCCTCATCCAGCCTGGCCTTGGGCACTCCCAGGGATGGGGCATCCACAGCTTCTCTGGGCAACCTGTGCCAGTGTCTCACCACCCTCTGCGGGAAGAATTCCTTCCTGATGGCCCATCTCCATCTCCCTCTTCCCATTTAAACCCCTCGTCCTGTCACTCCCTGCCCTTGGGAAAAGTCCCGCCTCCAAGTGTAAATTTAGACTCCCGCTAACATCATTGCCCCAAGAAAGGGAGTTTCTTGCCCATGAAACACTAAGAGATCCCCCTAAAGGTTCCTAAATAATACGGATGGGAAACTAAATTCAATTTGGCCCGTGAGCAGGTGTGTCCCAGCTTCTGTTCTGTACCCAGGCATGCGCTGGAGGGCAGGAAGCCCACGGGGCAGCACAAGTGCTGTGCAAGACTCTTCCGAACCTACCGAGGTTACGGCTAAAGCCAAACCACCTTCAAACTCACAACCCCTCCTAAAACTAAAAGGCCAATAGAGCTGGATGTAGTTGTCATCCAGCCCTGTTTACAACTCAGATTGTAACATTAGAACCTTCCAAAAATAGCAGCAATTCCAACACCACCAATAAGGAAGGGACAAAGATGCTGAGGTACACTGAAGCAAACTGAAAATTTATGGTTGGAAAATAAAACCAAACCAGCTGTAACCTCCTTCCAAGGAACTCATTTTGCCGTCAGCACAGAAAAACAGGGAGAGAGGGGAAAAAAAAAAAAAGAAAAAGGTCAAGTAAACCCTTAACGGACTAGGTCAGCAGGTCAGACCTTCCCGAAAGGGCAAAGCGCTGCTTTTCTCCATGGAGCAAAACAATTTCAAGTATGCTCCAGTAAAATAATAATTAAAAATGTATTTATCCACAGAAAAACATGGTCAGAATATAACTGACAAAGCGTAGTAACCTTTTAGCTCATCAAGAAACACAACTGTAGGACAAGGGATGCTTCCAATACTGTTTCCTCTGGAATGAAACCTGCTTGACCCAAAAGGCAGCCTACACCCCATGCCACTAAAAAAAAAATGCTTTTTTTAATAAATAAAATGGGAAGTAGAGGGAAACTATGCATTTCTGAGTCAGCCAGAGGACAGCTGGGTAAGCAGCATCAATACTCTTCACGGGCAACCACACAAATTTAAACAGACGCGCATCTGATGGACTTTTTAGGGGCACATGTCCCGCTTCAGCGCACGGCACCTGACTGAATTCTGGCATTTTTGGAAACAGTGAGCCATAAGCAACGACCGGGATAACCAACAGCAAGGTCGTGGGGTTTACTTAAAGATGAAGTCCATCTGATTCAAACAAGGCCTAGTAACCACCAATCTACCACAAACTCTGTCCTCTCCACCACCTCCCTCCCGCAAGAGCCCGAGGTACGTGCTGCAACGCATGGAGGTCACTTGCTTCCTCGGCACCACGATCAGATTTCCTCAATCTTTATCTTTCCTGCCTGTATGGAAGTAGGTATAAGCTGGCAAAAAACAACAATCAACTACTAGAGCTCTTCAGTGAACAGCACATGTCTGCGCACACCACCACGAGCTCTGGTAATGCATCTCCAAGTTGTAACTTCGATTAATTCTGGTTTAACCTGACAGCTGTCTTTGTTCAATGCAGCTTTTCTACTTCTCCAACTAATATGCTGTTTTCATACAGGTTCACGGAGTGGCAGGGGTTGGAAG
>NW_010261984.1:0-15722 GCF_000690775.1 Eurypyga helias
CATTCTGTGATTCTATGATTAATAGGGGTCCCCTTCTGTTTTATGGAGGACCAAAACTTGTTAGACCTGAATAGTTTTCACTGAATGTTGCAGTGATGAATTCCCATGGAAAACAGTTTCACTGAAATCGACATCTTCATGTTTTCCCAATTTTTATGTTCATAAATTCCATTGATTTAGAATAATAGGTAACTTTGACTGTGCTAGCATGCAGAAGTGTTCAGGGTGGTGCTTCTCTGCCTTGTCCATGGAAGTCTCCAGGATAGCATTCATGCACCACTTCCGCTTCCTTTGATTTGGGCAGATACTGTAAAAGAAACTGGAGAATCGGTAGCCCTGCGGCATCAGTTTAAGGATGTTCTGTGGGGGAGGCATAACTGATTTGGTTTGGGTTTAGGTGGTGTCTGTGGGATGCAATTATTGGATGCACTTTCCTGTCTTTGCATTTCCTAGTAGTAATAAATACTGGTGGTCTCTTAGAACAAATATCCAAGGGGGTGGTGTTGGGGAGTCCTGTGCAGTATGGGTTCCAACCAAATACCTCCCAGCCTCCCCTTTTTTCTTTATTGTACTCGCTGGGAGAATTCACGCTTTCACTTAATACCCAAGAACCCTTTTGTGTTATCAGTAGATGTTTTAATCTTTCACAGGGGAATCTAATATTTCCTGCTTACTAAACCTGTGATAATAGATAAGCATATGTAGTTGAGCAGTGGTGCATTTTGTGAGTATTCTGTGTGTACCTTGGCATCTCTGTGTGAAAGTTGTCCCTTTTACCTTTTCCCATTTATTTATTTACTTTTTTGTATTTACTCTATTCTCATGAGATTGTTTTTCCCTTGGTATTTTTAGTTGACAAATGCGAATGTTCCTCCCTTTTAATTTAAACAAAAAAGCTTGAAACAACTATCAGCTTCTACAAATAAAACATATCTTTGGAGCCATCAAAACTCTGGTGTTAAAGTTAGTCTACTCCACCCAAATGTTTTTCAGGTAAAAAAGTTCATTTAGTTTCCACGCAGGGTAACAGAAAGGCCTGGACCTAGCGTGCTGTTTTTTATGGTCAAGGAAGCTTTTGCTGGTGTGTGGGACAGAACATCAGAGACTGCTTGTGAAATAGCCCTAGTCTTACTGGCACAATTGTTTGTGCCACCCTATGGTGAACCTGTTAGAAACGGTAAACACAGAGTTGGCAGAACCGGGGTGTGTGTGTGTGAGTGAGGGAAGCATTTGAAACTATAGCCTGAGGAAACCACTGCCATATCACTTCCACTGTAATCTACCTAAAGGAAAGTTGCCAGAAGATGACAATTCTGGCTCAACTTTCAGGAATTATTTAACATGACAATGTAAATGATGTAGGAGTACAATTCGTTTATGTTCATTCATTTTATTTTGAGCAGGATTTTCTGGAATGCTGGACAGGTAAAGTAACTTAAAAAACCAATCAAACACAAAACCACAAACAAACAAAAAAAACACCCCGTTGTGAACCAGTAACTTAATTTTGGTTTTCTGTTTTTCTTACAGTACTGTGTGCAAAAAACTTGGTGAAAAAGGATTTTTTCCGTGAGTACTCTTTACATTTTTACACATTTATAGATGGGATAAATATTACGCAGGTTCTGTACATCATTGTTTGCACAAGGTCATTGTATTAAGGTGTTTGCATTAAGGAGAACTGGGGGCTTTGATGTTTTCATGCTGCTGTATTTCAGGGCTGCTTACCTTTTCTTACATGACATTTGTCACAGATTCATAATAATAATAACTATTAAAACGTGGACACAATCTCTGCTTTTGATGGGAGTGGGATGCATTTACTCTGAAACAAATTACATGTTTTTCAGTTAGTGCCACATTTCTCAGAATATTTTTCATATAAAACCTCTTCGTCCAGCAGACAGATGTACATCATAATTATTAGTAATCGTGTCATAATACTTAGCTACTCTGAAATGGTATTTTAATTTTAATACTGTTTTCAAAGCAGTGCTACGAGGTGGAGGAAGGAGGGAGAGAGGAATATTATTGACTGTATAGGCATGCACTCACAGATCGCCTGCCTGCTGCCTCCCACTTGGGAGTCAGAAGAATTCGAAAGATCAGACCTGAACTTTGAAAAGAAGTTGAAGAAAGGATGATGCAGAATTATATTGTGATTTGTGACACTTCTAAAACTTGCTCTATGTATGGATTTTGGTATTGATTGCAAGTTTTCAGGTGTTTAATGGTTTAATAATGCCAAAAATACCAAAACCCCTCATGATGTGAGTTCTTGATGCACTTCTGAGCTGATGCACAAATCTCAGAAGGTCCTGTTCCTCCCCTCCCCACGTGCATTGCCTGACACTTGTCTCGAGCCACCCGGCTGCTTGCCTGGCTCCATCGTGAGTCACCTGAGGAAGCAGAACTGGTACAAAACTCGCATGACAGAAAATGGGAATGATGTTTCACCACAGTGGTTCCTTCAGCTGACTCGCTGGGCACTCACAGGAGGGGAGGAATTAGGATGAAGGAAAAAAGGGCCAGGACCTCATGACTTGGGGGGATTAGTGGTGGGACCATCCCCTTCCGGTGTCAGTTAAACCCATTAGAATAGTTGTTGCAGTAGAGCTAATCGTAGGCTGCTCTAGTCCTGCTTTTTTTCTGTTCTGAGCTGAACAGAATTCAGAACAGAACTCAATCCTGAAGTTGGAAGAGATAAGTGTTCAGAATTCTTTTTTCTCAAACGTGTTTGACACAACACTTTCTTGGTCAGTATCAATGAAATAAATTGCTAATTTAGCCAATTCCTGTGCTTTATATGTCATGTTATTCCCATTCATTAACTATCCCTCATTCATGAATAAAAGGCAACTTCAAATAAAATATTTTTTAAATTTTATATTAAAATTCTAAAAATTTAAAAAATAATATTGTGCAGTGACACGGGACTTTAAAGCAATTCGATCCATTTGCTAGGTTTTTTTTTTCTTTTCCTCCTCTTAGGACTTCCTGATCCCTTTGCTAAGGTTGTGGTGGACGGATCTGGCCAATGCCATTCTACAGATACTGTGAAGAATACACTTGATCCAAAATGGAATCAGCATTATGACCTGTAGGTGGTAACAGTGATAACCAAAGGTTTGAAGTGAAATCCTCTAAAGTACACAGACATTGTCAAATGTTCATAATGCTGTCCTGCTTACAGCTTGGAAAAATATCCCAGAGTTTATTAGAGTGAAAAATACATGTGTCAAAATACCACTTTCTCATTTCCCTCAAAATCTGAAAACTATGCTTGTTTTTTTAGTGATGATGCCTGCAACATGCTTAACATGTACTATAGCATTATTTTACTGTAATATTTTCATGTTAACACTTCTGTGAAATGAAGCAAATAATGGACAGTATTTCCCTTATATTGCTCTTCTTTAAATGCTATTTTTGTCTGTTGCAGTGCTACAGTGTCTTTTCTTCTATGCACCTCTTGTTCTGTTTTCTCTCCTTTATGTTATTTTCTGTCCCAAATGTTCTTCTCACTATAAATTTTTATTATCATCACGTGGGCATGTTTCAGTGGCTTTGAGCAATATAATTGCTATGGCATGTATATGTCACATTTTTCCTATTTTTTCTAAAGCATAGATTATTCTGTAAAATATAAGTTATTAAAGCCTTTATTCTTATATAGGTTTCTTTGTGTTTGTCCATGCTTTATTTTCCGTCTTTTATCCTTTCATTCTTTGTCTTGTTCCTTGGGATGGAAGATGAGGAAGAGAAGTGAATAGTTTTGCCTCGTGTTCTCCTTAATTGTCTAAGACATTGTTCTGATCTCTAAATTTTTCCCATGGCTCCGTTCCCTATCTATAGTAGAAATTGTTTGAGCATATTTACATTAGCTTTGGACATCACCAAACCTAGAGCAAATCAAGTATTAGTACACTGAGAATTTCATGTCACAAAATATTGTTGGCAGTTTAGTGAAATAAGAGCTCTTTCTCTGAGGAAAGCTATAGCATTATACTTTTATCATTCTAAGTCAGTCCAAGCATAAATTCTGCATGTGAGACTAATTTGTATTCATTAGAAAAATGGATATTAAACAAGTTGAAGTTCATGTGGCAGGAGTGGCTCTTTTGCATATTTAAAGAACTCTAAGTTAGTTTGATTTTTTTTTTTGTAATTAAACCTATCAAAAAGGTTTAATACATACAGAATGCAGATTTCAGACTTCTGCCCTTCCACATCCACTCTGAGACTCTCTATCCATTTGTGAAGATCTAGCTTGAACATTCTCTTTTTTTCCACAGCACTTAATAGTCCATGCAGTGTCCTAATGGTGAGATTTGAGAGTACGTTCCACTAATTGTGCAGCTTGCCACCACCAAAAAATGGAAAGCCCGCTTTCTCTCCTGTTTCAGCCCATTTCCCAGCTCACTGCATGTGTCCGTGCTGCTTCTCTTGCACTCACTCCCTCTGGCTTCTGGATAAATGGACTAAATTCACTTAACCTACAGGAAGGTAGCTGGGTAGGGGGAAGAAGTGTGTGTACTTTCCCGATCAGGTGGGTTGCAGTGGGTCAGGAATGGTGTGCCTGCATCCGCATGCTCGCTTGCCTCAGGAGGGAGCTTTGCGTCCCTGCGTGCTGTGTTGCGCTTTCCTTCATGAAGCAGTCGCGGAGTACCTCAGCCCCGCTGCGTGGAGGGAAGCGGAACCACGAGGTGCATCCCCCAAGTACCCCCGATGCGATGCTCAACTGCTGCTGACAGGGTCAGACTGGAGCTGAAGTGAAATCCCTGAAATAGGAGCACAGACTTGTGTTGGGTTTTAGTTGGGTGGGTCCGGTAATGAGCATTAATGCATGGCTCCACGGGGATGAAAGGGTGAGGTAGAAAGTGCTGCTAGCGTGACGTTTCTATGGCAAGGGAAGGAATACTTTGGGTGAAGGAATGGTGGGCTGTCATTTGGCAGTTACCTGCTACTAATGTGTTGAAAATGTCAGCGGTTCCCTGCGTCTTCCCTAGTTGTGCCTTGGTGTGTGAAGCACTGTGTGGCAACGCAAGTAAGCAGTGGGCAGGAACAGGTTATAAGGGATGCTAAGTGCTCTGTGGGATAATGATTTGAAGACTTGGTTCCCTTCTGGAGAGAAGAGGAGCAGAGGACATGGGAAATGAGACAGGATGTTAATATGCAATGAGAGTAATGGAAAAAATAGTGAAATGTTCAGAAAAAATTCCTTTCTGCTTACGACTTTCAAGGAAGGATGAAGAGAAGGGATTTTTACGTTGTTTTATAGAACAAGTCACGGCTGTGTCTGCATACTGTAGTTGTCTTAGCGCTGAAGCGAGACTGTTACTGCAGTCTGCAACACGGTATGAAAAGCGGTGACAGAAATGGGATTTCTGGCAGAATATTTTGCTTGAGCAGATTTAGGGCATCTCTTGCTGGATTTTCCTAAGGAATTTAGACCTCCATGAAATATTTTGTGTGTGTGGTTTGGGGTTGTTTTTTCTTTTGGGGAAGAAGATCCCTTAAAAAAAAAAAAAGTTTTGTTAATTTAGGCTATTATTTTCAATATAAATTACTTGTGCTGAGGGAAAAGTAGTTTGCTTGATTCTGGCAGTTGAATTCCCTGATGACAGAAGTATACCCAGCATTTCTAATCCAAGGTAAAATCTAGCATTATGTCAGGCCTTGTCGTTTGAAAATAATAATTTCCCTCAAAATTTTATTCATAATAATTTAACTCCTTTATTGTCTTGCCTGTTATTCCTTACTCTATGGAAATGGATTTCCATTTATAAACATCGGTCACCTAATCTTTGGTTCCTATTTAAAACAGCAGTGGAAGATTAGATCTCTTTGATACAACTCTCTGCCTGGCTTTTATCTTTAAAGTAACTTTTTAGCGTAATATACCTGATTAAAAGCTGGTCTCAGTTTTTAATCTGCACCAGATATTAATATAATTAATGTTTACTTTTGGAAAGATAATAAGAATAGTAACCATCCTACTGCTAAGCACCTGATGGCAAACCTCACAGATTACAGAACTTAATCTTTCTTCTCATCCTTTGCAGTAATAGGGGTTTTAAACTTCCTAATGTTTACCCTAACAACACACCATTGCATGGGAATGCTAGTCTCTGCCTTATGATGCTTCCACTGTTACAGGAAATGCTTTGCACACCAAGCATAACAGATGGAATCTCGATGGCAGCTTGCCTGCTCCTGTCACCACGCAGTGTAGTGAATCAACCAGAGAAAGGTGCAGTTATGTAGGAATTTTTAAAAGACAATTCCTGCTCCCCACCCCCATATGAAGACTTCTATTGGTTTTTAAATTACTGTAATAGGCTTGCGTGCAGTAAAACTGTCTCTTGGCTGCGTTGGGCTGATGGAAGTGTCCCTAGCCTGGAATTTGTATAACAGGTTAACACTGCTGCTAATTAACAGTCTCATCTCTCATGTGATGGTGCATGCAAATGGCACAGTAACGTGGATCTGTTGTAATATATTTATGCAGTAATATCTGAATTAAGTTGCTAATTCCAAGGGAATTTTGTGGCTTTCTAGCCTGATTCTGCATCATACATACTCTGTTGCATAAGATTTTTTTGAAAATACTTTTGCAGTGTTTTGAAGAACAAAAAAGGTTTTGCTTTTGTGTTATGTGGTTCTTAATTCGGATCTTGGCATGAATGGAAGCAGTTGAATCGGTTAGTTGCTTAGATTCTTCAGCCTAAATGGGTGTGTGTGGGCGGGGGGAAGCTGGGAGGCTTTCCAGAAAGAAATTGCCAAATAGTTGCTGTCTGGATGCAGTTTAATGTCAGTAAAATACCATACTTGCCCTGGATGTATTCCCCTTCCTTATTTTCAGTCTTGTTTGTGTTTTCCCTGTTGTTCAGGCCTTTTCTCAAGGCTTTGAATAACCAGACTCATCACGTTTACAGACTGTCTCACATTTAAACACTGTGTAAACCAGCAGTACTGAAACTTAACAAATGTCCTTTTTCTCTTCCTTCCCCTTTATTCTGTTCTGTGATAGCCTAGATCTCTGCTACAGCCTCCCCACGCTCGCCTATGGCCACTGGCCTGCTCCAGCCCTCCCCAGCAGCCGCTGCCCTTCAGTCTCAGCAAGTCATACAGCCTGTTTACCTCTAAAAGACATTTGTACCATGACCGCCACCAAAACCTACTCCTCATCCCATCTTTACTCTGTGCCCTCCAAATCTGCACCCCCAGGCTCCAGCAGGGACTTGTTGCTCTCCTTTGTTACACCTCTCAAATGTAGCCTCACCCAACTTCTGCACGTCCTCTTTCCAACGTCTCGCTGCAGGTTCTGGTGCTTTTTGGCGCCATCCCGTTCTCAAGCCCCTGCGCTGCCCTGGCAGAATTGCCTTTGTCCCCCAACCCTCCCACTCTGCTTTGCCTAGTTACCGCTAATGATCCTGGGCTTTCCACAGGGAGAGAAGGCCACAGCTCTGCTGAGTGCTGTTTTAGACAATCCTGTCCTAAAGTGCTGTCAAAGAGCCCCTTGCAACAGCTTTGCCTTCTTGATGTGGTTCTTTAGACCAGCTTCATGAAGCTGATGCCCTTTGCATTTAGGGTGGAAGCATTTCTGGGTCGTGTTTGGCCTGTGTCAGCCGATCCGGCCATTCCAGCTCAAGCACATCAAGTGGACAAGTCTTTGCTGAACTTATTAGTTGGCTCTGTTAGGAACAACTGGGTTAGAGGGCCACTTTGCTTGCTGTTTGCTTGGTGTGGCTGTTTTAGTCTTGTAGGCTCAGCTCAGCTTTGGGCTGGGGAGCATGGGGGGAGCAGATGGAGCTGCCAGTCAGCATCATGTGTCTGTGCTGTGTTCCTGTCTAACCCACAGCCCCTGGCTGGGTCTCTGAGCATCCCAGAGGCTCAAACACCCTTCATTTGCTACCAGAGATGAGAGCAATGTCAGGGAGAAGGATGAGAGAAAGGAAAAAAATTGGGATAATACTCTTCATTATGTCTCTTCGCACCTTCTGCTCCCCCAGTCTGAAAACAGCTGATAACTCAAAGCATAACGCTACTGTTATATTAGAAAAAATTTAGAAATGGGAAAATGGAGAAAAAACCCTAAGTAATTTGTCCAGGTCATAAAAAGAGTTTGTGTGGCAGCATGGATTAGAAATAGGGAATTCCTGGCTTCCAAGCCTGAGTTCATACCTCTTGATGTTGCATTTTTCTCTTTCTGGAGGGAGTACATCTGGCTCGTGATCAGGAAGAGGTGTGTTTTTCAGGAATTTTTTCCCCCCCCACTTTTTTCATTCTGCTTTTCTCTACCAAGCTGAACTCCCCAGGGGAAGTGTATATAATGCCCTGGGGATGAAAAGTCACTTGATACTGAACCTTCCTGAGTGTTATATTGGCTCAGAAGGAAATACAACCTTGGCAAAGATATATTTATTTAGACAGAGTAATAGTTGTCCCTGTGTTTTAAAATGGGATTGAAATATTTCAGAGGTTCCCAGTGTGGCATGTACTTGATGTTGTTCAGAAGTGGAAGTGCTAAGTGTAGAACTTTTTCTTAACATTTCTGAACACTCAATTCTTATCCAGAGCCCTGATTTTTACAGATTCAGGAAATATGGGAGTTAAGAAAATAGATGTGGAAATTAATTTCCAGGTTTCCATTTCATTAATACTAATCCTGTTTTTTCCGTTGAAGTACCGAAGATGTGAAATAGGGTAGAGCTTAAAGAAAAGGCAAACCAGCTTCAAGAACTTTAATTATGCGGAATAAGAGAGAGGCATCCAACAAAATGGGGGGGTTGTGTGTTTTGTTTCTGTTCTGGTTTTGCTTTTTTTTTTTAACTAACCGTTTTTTTGAACATTCTTTTATAATAACAAATAAAATTCCTAGATCAGGCTTTTATGTTGGAACTTCATTGCCAGATGATGTAAAACAAATGTAACTTACCCACCAAATGAATTGGAAATGTCAGCTTGTCCTACCGTCGCTCTCTAAATGCAGCCATGTGTTTTCGTGCCTGAAATTATGCAGAAATATAGGTGAAACATTTTGCTATAAAGCCAAGTAGCAGTTACTAAACTATTTCTTTTCTTCCTTTGGAAAACAAACAAACAAAAACCTCAACATTTTTATTTGGAAAATGTAGCTTGTCTTGCTTATTTCCCTTAAATGTGTGAATCAGCCAGGTATTCTGGTGCAAAAATCAGCGTAGGTTATAGTAGTAATATGGAAGTCCTCACCTGTTTGGTACGGATGGTTTACTGTCTGCGTTTCAACTAAGAACCTCACCCTGAAGTGTTGGGGTAATTTTTGGAAACTGTGTTGTATGTTCAGCTGTTCTACATATTATTCAAACTGTTCTGTTATGAAATTGTGTTTAACCATATACCTTTGACTTTTTTAAAGCAACAAGGAAAACTGGAAAAATCAAGACAGGTCATGATAAGTCTTTATTTTTAAGTGCACCTAACTTGTTCTCATAAGAGTTTATTTTAAGTACATGAAACATTGTAGACTGCAACTGTGCACGTGAATGCCCATCTTCATCTCTCATTTCTTTATGCAAAATTGGCATTGTCAAGGTTGTAAGGCCAAAACTCTGACCTACGTTATGCAATAAGTTTACTATTCAAAAAACTTTGGGTGTTTTTGCGTGAAGTTTGTGTTTTCTTTGCTGGTTTTGTTTTGGTTTTTAACATGTGCACTGGTTATTTTAAACCATGCTTATGGGTATGTGCCTACAGTGAGGCTTTTCTGTATTCTGCTTCTTGAGTCAGTCCCTGTCTGCAGGTGGGGAAAAGAAGTTGTCAAAGTTCTGCTTTTCCAAAAAGGAAAATGGGCGAAGTGTTAATGGAGAACTTGGCTGATCACAGCTGCAATTTTAAGCCATGACAGTTAGTTCAATTGTTTGGTTTGCCAACCTTGACAGTATTGTTTCTGTCCTTATGAAAGTATTGAGATGCTTTAAAGCTGATGGTCCCAGTCAGTGGGGGAGATGTGTTCAGACATTGGTTGAGTTTGTTTAATCAGTTTAAAAAAAAAAAAAGTTGAAGCTGTCCTCTGAAAGTTTAGAAAACAAAAACTGTCTCACAAAGTTACTGTTTCTGAAGAACAAAGAACGCTTCAAACAAAAACCCCAAAACTAAAATAGCCTACAGTGTCCAGGTTCCCCCAGGTGGGTGAAACGCAGATCCAGGTTTTGCAAAGCATTTCCATGGTGATGCTGCGGGGAGGCATCCGTGTGGGAGTGGGGGGCAGTAGGGCAATGTGACACATCTCAGCTAAAATACTGTATGAATCTCTTGTAATGGGTCACACTTTGTAATACCTAATGTGTTATAATCGGGGCCTTTCTGAAGCTTTCCTAATAGTGAATCAGCTTCCCAAGGATTGTTACCTGCAGACCTGGCACTAGATTTGCCTGGTATTTTCTCTGAGCACTCAGAAGAGCTCTAAGGGAGGGTGACTTGCATTATCAGCGCTCAGAAGGGCAGCCTGAAAAGCAGCAGCAGCAGAAGTGCTGCCAAAGGGTGCCCAACTGATAGCTTCTCTCCTGGCATTTGAACTGCTTTGCCTGCTAGCGCTGCTCGCAAACGCGTGCTGCCACGGGCACTGCCATTCTCTCTGATTAGGCTGAGCATAGGCAATTAGGAATCTATCATTATGGAATCTAAGCATGTCTGTAGCTGCCTGAAGAGATGTGGTCTAAGCCCACGGCCTGTTCATGTTACAGTTGTAAACAGATTTTGGTAGGCTTTGGATTCACTTGGAATGCCTTCTTCCAGAATCAAGATTTCAGATTAGTTTGTATTCAAGTAAATTCCTCCATAAGAATTCCATTAGAGGATAATGTGTGCATCTTCTCTGAAGATGACTTACTCTGTCTTGTGTGTTAAATTTTTTATGTAATGGTTGATAATCTTTTTTTCCCCAAGGTGGTTTCTGGAGCATCTTCCATGTATTCAGTAATGTCATTCACAGTACTGTTTTTCCACGTTTTTCAGATATATTGGGAAGTCGGATTCAATAACGATCAGTGTGTGGAATCACAAGAAAATTCATAAAAAGCAGGGAGCTGGTTTTCTGGGTTGTGTGAGGCTTCTTTCAAACGCAATCAACCGCCTTAAAGACACTGGTTGTAAGTAAGCTGAAGACTAGGGTTTCTTTTCTTCCAGAGCAAACTCTCCTGCACGGATTTTTGAAGAGCGACAGTTCATTGGGTTTTTGTTGGGTTTCATAAAACTTGTATATTCAGATTGGTTTGGTAGTTTGTAATGGTGTTCTGTGGCTGAGGATAGCACAAGTACGTTAGAGAATGTAACTTACCGTTTGGCTTTTCAACTGGTTTGCCCCATTACTGTAGACAGTGGTAACTTCAGTGCTGCAGTCTGATTGTCAAGACTGAACTTTCTGTGTTGGAATTCCAAAGGAAAACGGATTTATTAACCTCAAAAATGCAAGTGTTAAGGGGCAAACGAAAGGGTAAATCTATCTTGAAGCCAAATTTGTAGCTTTAAAAATTAATGGGTCTTCAAAATTAGTTAGTACATTTTGTAAGATAATAAATGCTTCACAATGTTTTGAGCACTTAGTATAAAAGTTAATTAGCATGTAACATGCTGTTTTCCTCATTAACCTAATGGGTGCCATTTACTTCTGAGCAAAATTTGACACACTGTGATGGAAAAGTAGTGCTTGGCTCTACAGATAATTTATATAAACAAGAAAAAAGTGACATGCTGGTAGAGAAGTGGAGTGATTCTGCCTTCAATAACAGGTTCCTTGAAGGAAAAGGCAGAACTAAAGTTCTCATTTTTAAATATTTGTCACTAGATTGGCGCTTCAGTGCGCTGCACTTTTGAGTTTTATGAAGTTTAGTGTGGAACACTAAAGGTTAGCTCGGTGCTGTGCTGATGTGAGTGTTGAACTGGAAGTGCATTATGACAATAGCTGCTCTTCACAAGGGAAGAGAGTTCAAAATACTTCTTACAATGACTTTAGACTTCCCATCTAGGATAATGTAATTTCCCTTTAATCAAAAGAGCTTTGTGAAATAGAGATGTTAAAGCAAGAGCATTCTAGTCTTGTTTCGTGATTTAACATTCTCTAAAATGAAGTCTTGACTGAAGAGTGTGAGTTTTGCTTCCCTTCCTCCATCTCTTGAAGTATTAACTTTATGCCAGGCTGAATTTTGTTCTGATGGTACGTCAGTGTGCCATTCAAAGGCAGCAAAATACTGTATGACTTACTCTTTGTGTCCTTGTTTCGTAGATCAGAGATTGGATCTGTGCAAGCTTGGGCCAAATGACAATGATACTGTTAGAGGACAGATAGTAGGTAAGTAAAGGTGTTTATCTTGGACTTAATAGGACCTACAGACATACCCTTTCCAGATGTCAGTTTTCAGTGTTGATTGTTTATTTTTGCCAAATTCATTGTGCAGTGCAAGAGCCATTTGGACCTCAAGCTAGAGGTCTGTATGTAGAGAATTATTAAAAACAAAACAAAACAAAAAAAAACCAACACTACAAAACATGCAAACCACACAAAAAACCCCCGAGGCAACTCCCTCCAAATGGTATTAAAAGTGTTGGGATAGAAAAGACCATAGATAATACGGAATTTATTTAGAAAGTTTTTAATTTCACTGGGAAGAATGGTGGCAGTTTGAGCCTGAACTTCCTGTGGAAAAACTGACTACAGAGTTCTTGGCCATTGAGATTTCAAGCAAAGCTGTGCTTGCTGTAGGTTTTCCAAAAGGGTAAAACACCTTGCTATGACAGGAATGAGTTGCTGTCTGGGACGACCTGGTCAATTTATTTTGGGTTTTCATGGTTTATTAACCACCGATCTCAGTAACTGCTTTGTCATTCTGGTAACTCACAAACCTTAAAATAACGGATGTATTCGAAAGAAGCTGGCAAATTGAAAATCCACCACCAACTTCATAAACTCTTTCTTTTTTGATGCATTGTTACTTGTTTCAAAAGGCAGTGTTTCTAGCGGGTCACTTAAGTTGGTCACGATAAGGTCTTTATTTTTATGGCAAGACGTTAATGAGAATATTTGGACATGGGAGGAAAGAAAAGTGAATTTGCGTGCTCAGTTTTATGTTCAGTTCCTAGTTCAAATAATAACCAGGCAGCATTCTTCTGTCACACGGGGAAAACTATTGAAATATCAGTCAGCAAGTAAGGGCCTTAGTGCATTTGTTTGCGTTCCTCGAAATGCTCTGTTGAATAGTGCCTACGACTTTACCTCTTTATGTAGCTTTAACCATCTGCCTAGCATCTGATCTGTAAGTGTTTGCACAGTATTAAGATAAGAGTGAGGTGGCACAGGAGAGTCAAATGATGGTAGAAATAGGGAGTTGTAAGTGCACATCTGACGCTTCAGACCAGTCTCGAATATTAAATTTTCCACGTGAGCTTGCACAGAAGGATCGAACAGTCGTTTTTCTAGGGTGCGTTACATTGTCAGTTTGGTTTGCTTTTTTGTTTCACTCCGGTGTACTGGTTCCCTGTTCATCCATGCATGCAATGTTGTTTGTGGGGTTCCTTGTAAGAGGAAACAGCGCTTGTTCAGGCTGTGCTCCAGGCAGCAGAGACCCACTCTGCCTACAGCAGTCCTTCAGACAGGACACTGGCAGGATCTGTACCCTCACACCCTGATGTGCTCTCATACTGCCCTCCAGAGTATGCTCCCTGTCATCATGACTTGAGAACACTAGCATTAATTAAACAAGCAAAAAAAACCCCAAAGCCCCCACCCCAAAGCAGAAAGGTCTCAGGGCTGTCAGGATGCCAGCTGGGAAGCCTGGGGCAAATACCATGTGGTGTGGGCATGGCAAATTACTAGTTGTCAGAGGTAACTACTCAGCAGTGTGGGCATGGACTAGATTGACCAGTTGGCTTAACCTGATATGATCATGAAAAGTGGGATGGCCAAAGCAGCATTAACTCTTTTGGCATGCTGCTGGGGCTGTCCCTAATTAGCAGGAGCTGCTGGATCCTGCGCTGAACCTAGGAAAAACATGGCTTGTCATGTTACAGCAGAGACTGGGAGCAAATCCGTATGTTCTGCTGTGTGCTGTTACCACCAAAAAGGTCAGGTTTCCGCAGACATGGCTGTGTTTTAATTTGAATCAACCTTGGTAAGATTCCAGACACTCCTGTGTTTTTCTTGTTGTGTAGTGAAATGGTTGTTATTAATCTCCTTATTTTAATCTTTCTTCACTATTGCAATTTTGTTGAATGGATGAATGAGCCTAAGTAAAACTAGGTAATTCTGCTGCAGTAGTTACATGGGAGAGAAATATTGATTTAAAATAAATAAGAAGATAGAATAAATGATAAATATGGTCTCAGTCCTTACAGTGACAAACTAGCTTAAATTAAGAGGCTAGGCAAGATTGGAAAACAATATTAAAATGTAATTGATACCTTGAGCAGATGATAACCTTACAAATCGAGCGCACAGTGGGTATGCCTTTATAATTTGGGACAGGGAGCAAGGGGATCGTTATCTTAAATACCTGGGGTTATCTTCAAAGGGGGGAAGAAAAGGGGACGCTTGTCAGTAGTGGATGCAAAGGGCACCTGAACTGTATCTTAATCTTGCAGCTCTCTTCTGTGCCACCATTTAATTTCTGATGTGGGGGTGCAGAAAAAATGAGTCCTTACTCATTACAAAATGAAGCTGTGCACAAATTTTGGTCCTCACGTAGGCAAAGAGGAGGTAATTGCCTTTGTTTAGTTTCATTTTTGTCTGTGTGTGTTGCTTGCCAAACCTTGCCTACGTGCCACAAAGTGAAGTTGTAACGTGTGGATTTGTTGCAGAATGAATAGATGATCTGCGATTTGGTTTTGGCTGAAATTAAATTTAAGGTGTCTTTCACTGCAAGAAGTTGCTTTGTAACGTTAGTGTTCATGGAAAACTAGGAGTTAATCTTGATTAGGATAAAGCAAGCAGGGACTGCAGGGCTCCCTGGGTTGGTCTGTTGAAAACCCAGAATCCTAAGCTTCAAAACATGTTGTTGTTGAAAACTTGGACTCTGGCAAAAAAACCTGCCTGTACTGCTACATCTTTTTGGAACTTTGTGATGTTGACAAAAATTTGATTGTGTCTAGATTAAGGTCTGTAAGTTTATTTCACTTCATAGGACTTGAAGGCAATTGTCCAGAGGTACAGTAGTACCACCTCAAGAAATGTGTCCCACAGCACGTATCTAGCTTTTTAAGTAATCGTTTTATTGTTAAAGGCAAAACAAAACATCAAAAAAAACCCTCCAACCCCACAGGAACACAAGTGTCATAAATTATCAGATTGGACATTTGCAAATTATGATACTGGGAACAAAAGCTGCCCAAAAATCTTTGTTTTCATAATTGTAGTACAAAAGCTTCGGGCATAAATATCCATTAGAATGAAATGTGAAAAACAAAAATGAAATTAAAAAAAAAAGTGATACCATTTTGCTAAGGTCTGTAAGGGCTTCTCAGAGTGCTGAGTGCTGCTTTGTGCAAGAGTTGTGTTTAACTCCTCGCCACTGGTGTTTGAAAGTACCCGATAAACCAAATGCGCAGTGCTTCTAGCAGTTTAGTTTGGCCTGGGCGGGGGGTTGGGGTGGGTGTGCGCGCGTACATGCGTGTGGTGAATCCCACGCGTACGCAAAATACATAAGAAGGAGTCAAAAAGGTGCAGGACTGCCTTATTTTGGGTCTTTTCT